>NC_056725.1:803545949-803548449 GCF_019279795.1 Protopterus annectens
GCTTGTGTGTGTATGTTTTGTAATGTTTATTTAATCATATGAATAAACAACAACTTAACAACATGGCTTCTCTTTTTTTCTTCTGGGAGGCAGGGGCTTGTGTGTGTTGTGTATATTTATACACCCACAAAGAAAAAGAGAGGTGTATTTTGTGTCTACTTGCCTTTAGATATCTTTGATCATAAAGTGTACTATACAAGGCTGTATAATCAGGTGAATTGCCTTTAAAATGTTTTAGTAAGTGCTAGAAGCAATGACACCCGGACACTGGTAGGGAGGTAGGGTCAAATTCAGGTCAAAATGGTCATCTGAAATTGACAATGAAAAACATTTGCCAAACATTAATTTTAAAACAAAAGTATAGCTTTCAGTTATCTTCAAAGCAGTAGATATAAAAGCTTTCAAAAAACAAAATGTTGCTGCAATATCTGATCTGAAAATACCTAGTTCTGTGAAATAGTGCTATTTCTTCTTTTATTTAAGCTAAAAGCAAAACTTTAAGGCAATATTATTAATGGTACTAATCCCTACTAACATTTCTTGAAGTATGAAAATATGTAAAACTGTCTAGGATAGAGTTCTGTTCAACAGTAGTTTATCTGC
This sequence comes from Protopterus annectens, assembly GCF_019279795.1. Classification (NCBI taxonomy): domain Eukaryota; kingdom Metazoa; phylum Chordata; order Ceratodontiformes; family Protopteridae; genus Protopterus; species Protopterus annectens. The sequence goes on from NC_056725.1 coordinate 803,546,553, forward strand.
CTTAAGCACAATGCATGGCAGGACAGGCTACAGCTCCTCCATGACAAAGAACTGGATAACGCAGATACTGGAGAATGAATGAATGAATAAATGTCAAACAATTTGGAGATACAAAGGAAAAATAGCAAAAATAGTAAACATGTAGGGATAACCCTCATAAAAATATTGATTAGTAAAGGGGTTAAGAGCAAGAGGTGAAAAATACCAGAGAAAAAAAGACCATTGTGCAGATTAGTGTACTGATCGCCAAAGAGAAAAGACAAAAGCACTAAATCAGTCAGGGCTCAATGACGGAATGATTCAGATGCAAGATAATACTTTCATGAGATCAACTAATACAATGTTTAGAACTCAATCCAGCTAGGATGGCCAGCTCTGGGCCAGGAATCAAGACGCCTCAATTCTCACCACAAACACCAGTGAGGGACGTTCACTTGGAACAAAAACAGATACACACAGTATTTCCAGATGTAGCTCTCTGCATCAAGCACAATTTCCCTTAAGAGCACACAGGGAACACACGCCTGTTCTGGGGCTGGGTTTCCGTCTTTCTCATCAGGACCAAAAGATGACCTCACACTGATCACAGCCATAGTGTTTGACCAATGCAGCAAGGCTTTATGGAGCGGCCACAGTGTCACCAAATAAATACAAGTACCCTCAAAGGTTAAATTATTCTTTACAAGACCAGTCACAATGAAAACTTTAAATATATTTAATAATAAATAATAAAAACATGAAAATACTAAATATCTACTTGACATAACCACTACAGTTTTAATCACATGAAATATTAAAAATAACACAGATGGAAAGGTTCACAAAGATACAGAAAAACAATACTTATCTAATCTCACTACATTATCCTGACTGATCTGAAGAATTACTGTTCCCTATTTCACTTACTAGAGTGAAGGCAAGATGACATGGATGTGTGGTCGTCCTAGTCAGGTTTCACAAACAGACTGCCCTGAGGCTTCTGTTTCATCTAGTATTTATTTATTATTTTATTTTACATTTGTAGACTGGACTAGTCTAACTGGATACATGTCCATTTTCAGTAGAGGCCCGGGGAGAAAAGCTCCAAGCATCAGCAGTGACAAAGAATAACAATATATGGTATTAGTCAAGTGAATTACAGTACATTGGTTACATTGGTCAGATACACCTGTACAGAGTCATTTAATAGGTTTAAGCTAAGATCAAATACAGGGAGCAAAACATTTGAGAGAGAGCAATCACCAAAAAAAATTATTTTTTTTCAGTACTATAAAGGAAATCATTATTACAGTAATTAAAACATCATTTCAATGCTAGATTACAGAATGACATCACATACATCTGGTCATCTGACTCTAGTTCCCACACTACCCCCTTTACTAGAAACTGAACCAGAATCTAGCAAGTGTTACTATATACACACGCAGAGCTTTGCTAAGATGTGTTACAGCATCTGGAAACTAATAAAATAATTTCAGAAACTTCCATCCTTCAAGGGTAGCAATTAGTTCACCCCCAAGGACAATACAGCAGGATTCCTAGTCCAGGTTTCACAAACATTTTGTTTTTGACTGTAATTGGAACTGTAAGATACAATCTTTATAGTCTAAACCAGGTAATTAATTACAGACTATTTTGCAAAGTAAGCTGGACTGAGATTAACCACTTCTCTTCCAGTATCCTGTTTTACATATTCATTTCAACAGTTACAATACACTCTGACATACAAGTATACTTCTGTTCTGTCCAGAAGGACCCACTATTTGTACATTTTTAACAAGCAGCTTTACAAACACATTTTCAACACAAAAACCTGCACAAATCAATTTGATGTACAAATGACATATAATTCTTTATAAAACTCCAGCTAGCTATGCTGGCATATGTTACACATCCA
>NC_056725.1:803875949-803963449 GCF_019279795.1 Protopterus annectens
TTCTTCAGTTTTTCATGCCCCAGATGTCAGGTGCCCCCAAATTGGTAGGTTGAAAAATATGCCAATAAAAAATGCATGCACAAAAATAGCATTTCCTTCATCTACAAGCAAATACATCAAAAAGGTTGTATAGGATAGAGAAGTGCAGATAAGTCCCAGCAAAGAAAAGGGGGATGGTGGATGGGTAACCTGGACTTCAACAGTGAATACACTCGAACATCTACATTTATGGTAGGTACACAACTGTGCTATGTTCGTGTTTCACTGTTGCAGTCATTACTCTTGGGTTGAATCCCAAAGCTGAGGATGGGTGGCTGGGCTAAACAGGATTAGGAGAGGCTATGAGGCCCTGCAGAACTGCAGTGGTGAAGCCTGCTCTGGACTTAGAGTACAGAGGCAAGTGGTAGTGCTTTGTAAAGGTGTGCACTGAACTCCAAGTTGCAGCCTCAAAGATTTCTTTGGTTGGTACTCCTCTGAGGAAGACTGCTGCTCTGGTGGAATGAGGCCTAATGCCCTTAGGTACTGATTTGCCATGTTGAGAATAGCAGAAACGGATGCAATGGCCTATCCATTTAGAAATAGTCTGTTTTGAGATAGCCTTTTCTTGTGATCCTGCAGCATATGACACTAAACTTTGCTCAGTCTTTCTGAAAGCATTAGTTCTGTCAAAGTAGAAGCATAAATGCCTGTGTATGTCGAAAGAATGCAGAATTTTCTCACCCTTGTTCTGTGGATTTGGGTAAAAGGTAGTGAAGTGAATGGTTTGATTGAGGGCCACACTGGACACCACCTTAGGCATAAATGTAGGGTTTGTCCTCAGAGAAACCCTGTCTGGATGAAAAATGATGAAAGGTTCCACAGCCATGAGTGCTTGTAACTCAGAGACTCGCCTTGTAGAGGTTATGGCTAGGAGCAGAGCTGTTTTCCAGGATAAGAATTTAATATCCGCTGTTGATGCTGGCTCGAAAGAAGGCAGTGTGATTTTTTTCCAAAACATAACTGAGGTCCCAGGCCGGAATTGGTGCTCTCCTTGGAGGCCTAATGTTTTTGGCACCTCTGAGGTACTGCCTTATTAAAGGATGAGAAAAGATAGGTGGTTCCGTATTGTAATGTGCAGAAATGGCAGAGGCATGAATCTTAATTGATGAGAAAGAAAGGCCTTTGTTCAGCATCTCAGTTAGGTATTGTAAAATCTGAGGAATATTTGGTACAGACGTGTCAATGCCTTGTTCCTGGTTCCAAGCACAGAATCTCTCTCATTTTTCTGCATAAGATTTTCTGGTACTGGGCCTCCTGGCCTCCAAGATAGCATCCATAACAGTTTTTGAAAGAGGAGTTTTCTGAATGGCTACATTATCCACCATGCTGCCAGATTTAAGGTCCTGAGTTGGCTGTGCAGGATCTGATTGTTTTGTTGGGTCAGCAAGTGAGAAGTTTGAGGCAATATCCATGCTGGACCTTGAGGCAAGCTCTTTAGGATTGGGTACCAGTGCTGGCGTGGCCAGTCTGGTGCAATCAGAATCATTTTTGGCTTCTCTTGTCTGACCTTTAGGAGTACTCTGGGAAGGAGAGGGCAGTGGGGGAAAAGCATATGGTAGATTTTTCCAGCTGAATGATAGGGCGTCCACTTTCCATGCTTGCTTGTGGTAAATCCTTGTGCAAAATCTCTGCAATTGACAGTTGTGAGGGGAGGCAAATAGATCTATGTCTGGGCATCCCCATTTCCTTATTATCATCCTGAAGACTTGTGGATCCAGTTTCCATTTGTAGGGATCCATGAGGTTTCTGCTTAGTTAGTCTGCCAGAGTATTTGTTTTCCTGGCAGGAATTGTGCTTGCAGGTGAACTTGAAAAGTCAATGCTGTGTCCCATAAGGTCATTGCTTGTCTGCAGAGGGGGTAGGAATGAATACCTCCCTGCTTGTTTATGTACCACATGACCGTAGTGTTGTCTGTCTTTATCAGTAATTGTCCTGGATGAAGCAGGTCAATGAAAGCTGTCAGGGCATTTTGAACAGCTAGCGTCTCTTTTTGATTGATGTGAAGATGCATCTGGTTTGCAGGCCATGTGCCCTGAATACATTTTCCTGCCATATGGGCCCCCCAGGTATAATCTGATGCATCCATTGTCAGGGTCTGTCTGGCTGTGGGTAAACTGAATGGCAGACCCTTGTTGTGGTGACAGGCTTCTGCCCACCATCGAAACTCCTGTTGTAGGCAGGGAATGAGTGCAACTACTGTCTCCAGGCTGTGGCAATGCTGAGTCCAAACACTTTTCAGATACCATTGTAGTTTCCTCATATGCAGTCTAGCATATGGAATTAGTAGAATGCAGGATGCCATGAAACCCAAGGCCTACAGGATTTTCCTTGCAGATAAGTGGGTTTTTGTTGCCAATTTCTTGAAGTAAGTAGTCAGTTGCTTTTGCTTGTCTGGCGTGAGATAAGCCATCTGGGCAGTTGTATTTAAGCTTGCACCCAGGAATATTATCTTTTGAGAGGGCACTAGTTTTGATTTCTTTTCGTTTACTGTGTACCCTAGGCCAATTAGCAATCTTTTTACAAACGCCAGATGCTGTAGGAGTGTCTTTGTTCTCTGCTTGAATTAGGCAGTCGTCCACGTAGGGATATATTTGAATTCCTTTTTGTCTGCAAAACGCAATTACTGGTGCCAGGCATTTTGTAAAGACCCTGGGCAAGTAGATAAGCCAAAGGGCAGTGCAGAGAATTGGTAATGCATTGAGCCAGCTATGAATCTGAGATATCTTCTGCAACGTTGTCTGATTGGGACATGCAGGTATGCCTCTTTTAGGTCCAAAGTTACGAGCCAAACCCTCTTGCCCAGCATGGGCAGTAGCTGCTGAAGAGTCAACATCTTGAATTTTGGAACTTCCAGAAACGTATTTAGTATAGACAGGTCCAGAATTGGTCTCCAGGTTTTGTCCTTCCTGGGTACTAGGAAAAGTCTGGAGTAAAATCCTTGCCCCTGCTCTTGTTGTGGTACTTGCTGAATGGTCCTCATGTCCATGAGGGCTGTTTTTGTGCCTCTGCCCTTTGATTGTGTGGCAGGTCTGGCATGCCCTTTGACCTTGGTAGAGTGTGAAAATGGAACCTGTAGCCTTGGGACACTATGTTCAGAACCCATTTGTCTTGGGTAACCATTTGCCAATATGATGAAAAAAGTGCTAGATTTCCCCCTAAGGGGGCTCTCAAAAGAAATCTGCTTGGAACTGGTAGAGGGAAGTCATTGGGACTGTTTCCTTTAAGGCTGTGATATGTCTTCTCCGCTTTTGGAGGTAGGAGCACCCCATTGTTTAGGTCTGTATGAGCCCTGGGGCTGAGATCTGCCTCTGGGATGCCTGTATCTGCCTCTTTGTGGTCTGTCTGAGACTGGAAAGGACCAATTTTTAGAAGGCCAGTTCCTGCTAAACCTCGGTGGCTGTACCTGTAAGAAATCCTTGACTGTCGGCATGGATTTTGCTTTATCCTCCATTTTTTTCAACACCTCTTCTGCCTTAGTACCAAACAAAGTATCATGCTGTAATGGTGCATCTAATAATTTTGCTTTAACATGATCAGGCAGATTTTGTTCCTTTAACCAAGCACGCCTTCTAATAACAGAACCTGTAACAGCGGCCCTGCAAGAGGCCTCCAGTGAATCATAACCACATTGCAAAGTATGCTTTCCCACTTTTTCAGTTGCATGCAATAAATCCTGCAATTCCTTGTTCTCTGAACATTCGGTATTTGTCAACATTTTTTGTTTAAGTAGTGACATTAAATATTGCTGATATTTAAGCATATGAAATTGACAATTTAAAACCCTTACAGCCAGGGTGGCAGAAGTGTAAACTTTTTTCCCCCATCTGTCTAGAGCCCTAGAATCCCTATCAGAGGGGACAGGGTTTTTTGCAGTGGAAGCTTTAACCCCATCGGGACACTGAGATATAGTTTCTGGGTCTGCTGTGGGGTTTTTATATAGGAATTTATGAGAATCCGGGACCCTGTAGTATCTGTCTGGCTTAGCAGGTGCGGGGTAGAGAGTCAGGGGACAGTCCGGACTCTGAAAATACAACTACAATGTCTAGAACAGGTGGAATAGCAAGGGGTCTGTCTTGAGGAAGAAGCAGGAAGTCTCTGAGCCTCTTCTTAGACTCGGAATAATCTTGGCTCTCCCAGTGGAAATGCTCCCTCATAGTATGCAGTGTTTCCCCAAAAGAATAGTCCTCAGGAGGAGAGGCTGAAGGAATGGATTCTTCAGCATCAGAATCCTCATAGGGAAGCATGGAGTAATCCTGTTCAGAAGAGGAATCGGAGGAAATAAGATACCTGATCAGAAGAATCATACTCTGTCTCTTGCCTAGGCCTCTTATCAGGAGGGGGATGGGAGCCCCTGATCAAAGTAATTAGGTCTTCGGCCATTTTGAGCATCTGTTTTTGTAGGCATGGACGTCTGAATAGGAGAATGCTGTACTTGTTTCTTTGTCTTTAGTGCTTTAGTCTTTGAAGCTGAAGATGGCTTAACATACAGTTGTGTAGGTCTGAAGACACCCTCAGAAGCAGATGCCTGCTCAGTGGCTCCGGACCCATCTGAGGGATTGATTTCCGAGTGTCCAGTACCTTGAGTTTCCAAAGGCCCAGTCGGCTCTACATGGGAGTCGGTAGCGGGCGCCAGGGGCTGCGAAAGCGCCTCACTGAGAACCGGCGACTGGCCTAGAAGAGGCTTCGTCGTCAGTTTTGGACCTCGGATGCCTATCCCTGTCTTTGTCCTTGGCGTTTTTTGTAAACTCCGGTTGTCGGCTGCTCTGCCGGCATTATATAATTAAATCTTCAGCCAAAGTAGTGAAATGCAAAATTGAACAGACGCTTGACATTGCGTTGGTTGAATCTAGCACAAAACCAACAGCTAGCAACGTTGTGATCACGGCCTAGGCAAGGAATACAGTAAGAGTGAAAATCCTTATGAGGTATTTGCTTCCCACAAGAAATACAATTGTTAACTTTTTCTGACATCGGTCTGGAGCAAGAAAACAAGTTTCCCCAACGGGGTACTTAGCTTTAATGAAGATTTCGGTTCTGAAATTCAAATCTGAAAATCTCAGGAGTCAGCCGACCGGCACTTGCAAACTGCTTTTGCTTCGGGCACCAAATGGCAAGGAAGACTTTAGAAAATGGCGTCAGCTGCATCTTTTATACCCCTGGCGCACTGACGTCAGGGAAGAGGCTACAGCAACCGACGCCGGACCTAGACTTTGGAATTCTGGCCGACTGTGGGTAGCCTGCCAACAGGATAACCCAAGAGTAATGACTGCAACAGTGAAACACGATGAACATCCTGAGATTTTCAGCTGTACCAGAGAAGCTGGAAGGAACAGACTGCATTAATTTTATGAAAGCACAAATAAGCAACTGGACTGGTATTCCACAGCAGGAGTTGTTAGTGGAAAGAACACATTGTGGGTATGCTCCAAGCCTAATTATAAGAAAGCAACCTAGATCTTTAATAGTAACGATGCACTCTTACCAGTAGGAGTTGATTCTAACAAAAAAGTCGCAGAAGGATAAAATACTAAAAGTGGGAGACAGCAGAGTGTGCGTGGAGAATGACTACTCTGTACACAAACAAGGCAGAAGAGGAGTAAATTCATTCCACTATTCAGAGAATGTCTAGGCAAGGGTATGAGATTCAAACTGCTGTATCCAGCTGTCTTTAAAGTATTCTTCCCTGGAGGGACAGAAATCACTTTTTGATGAAGTGCATGCTAAGGAGGAAATACAAAAGATTGTCCAATAAAAAGTGAGCTGTGAAACAGAAGGAGATTCTGCTTCTTTTCTTCTGGTAAGAAAGACCACAGAGAGACTGCACCTGTGAAACCTTTTCCAGTACTTCAACAGAAAATATTGTCGAGATGTAAGGCAGCACAAGAGTTGACTAGAACAACTGAGTGTACACTGGAAATGAAGCAGAGACAGGATTTGGGCGATGAAAGAGAATAGTAATAAAACCAGTAACTCAATGTGGGATTACAATGTAATAATTACATTTGTAAAATATTACAGAACAAGAAAATCTGGAAATATTGGACGTTTTCAAAATTTCTTGGATTTGTGGTGAATTCTAAAGTATACGCCCTACTTCATGTCATTAATGTTCAGAAAAAATGCTTTGGGGAAGAGGGGGGAGAAAGCTAACTAAGTAAAGAAAACATTTTCTTTTCTTAACAGTACTGTATTTGTGGTGTATGGTTTTCTTTGCACGCTATTTTTAAGTGTAATGGGGATTGTAAACAAGTGCTGTTTTTTTTTCTGCCCTTTTCTCTTTCTTCTTGTATAGTTTTCACAAATATAGGTAATGCAATGTGAAAAAAAATCCTGGTAAAAAAGTCATGGCAAAGTTAAAATTAATGTGCTTTTTTCATTCTCACATGGGGAAATGACTGTATTAAGAACCTCAGATCGATTAGTTTTAAGAGAGAGCAAGTAAATGAAAAAGAATACTCAATAGTATGAGGTTTGTTTCCAGCAAATGCATGTACACTTAGCAGTAATTCAGAAGCTGGTCTTCATGTTTTCATGGAAACAATCTGATAGAGAGAAACTGGCTGTCTGGTTCTCATGTCTCCATGGAGACAATATGATAAAGAGAAACTGGCTACAGTCTGGTGGAAGGGGACTGGCACAGCTAGGATATAATGTTCTCTGAAAGCAATTTGATTTTCCCAGCTGGAAGGGCTTTAAAGATGAGACAAAAACAATTAGTAAATTAGTAATTTAAGTAAACTTTTCTCAGCTTTTTTTTAATTTTGAAATGTAATGGAGATATTAATATAAACAGGGGGTTTTGTTTTTCCTGTTTCTCCCCTCTTTCTTTTCCTTTGTTCAGTTTTTAAGAAATGTAGACATTGCAATGTAAAAAATGAGGGGAGAGAGGAAAGGTCTGGTTAAGAGAATATGACAAAAGAAAAATCAGTGGTTTTTTTCCCATGCTTCCATAGGGAAATGACTGGGTTAAGACCCTCGGTGTTATCCAGTAACAAGTTCATTACAAAGCATGTAAAAAGAATATTGATTATTATAAGGCTTTTTTTTTCTGGTAAACAAGGTACCCTTAGCAATTTTGTCTCTGATACGCATGTCACTAGAAGACAATTTGAGAAAAAAATGCCTTGGAGAAAGTGTTTACTGAAAGCATTCAAGTGTTTTCTCAGCTGGGAGAGCTATAAAGATAGACAAAATTAAATAGCACAGGCTGTACCATGCGTCTTAGCATGACTCAACCTTTCTTTTTTGGCCATCCCTAGCCTGTCTGTGTGTCTGTGTGGCTATCAACTTAAAACTTTTGTTCTTATTAGGAAACAAAAAATTCAATACTTGAAGATGTACATAGTTTTGCATGTTATTATTAAGTTAATAGGGTTTGGGGGGTTGTTTGTTCTGTTTGAAGGTTTTAAAAAAGTTGCATAAAACAGGTACAGGCTCAAATGGATATGGCAAGAAATAACTGTATAAAAGACTAAGCTGCTGAACAGTATATGCATGTAACAAAACTTGGAACTAGACAGTTAAAGTGGTTATATACATAAAAGGAGGTAATAATAACTATATAAGAAAATGATGCTCTCTGTAATGTCTTTCAATATGAATGGTCTTGCAGATAAATATAAAAGAAAGAGTAATGAACTACATTAAAATGTGTAGGGTGCAAATAGCTATACTACAGGAGGACACACCTGTAAATAAATGAACATGTGAATTTGACAAAGAAAGGTCTTCAGGATGGTTATTCGGTGGAATATCTGCGGCAAAGGAAAACAGCAGTATTTATATTAATTGCAAGAGGAGATGTAATAGTGTTAGAAGAGGGGAAAAAAGATAATAATGGAAGATTTATAGTACTACAAGACTAATAGCAAGGGAAGAGGATTACAGTGGCATGCATTTTCATTTCACCTAAAACTGCCCTAATGGAGCTTAAGAAGCAAGGAATATTACTTATAGGTGGAGACTGGAATTTGGTTTGCAACAGTGAATATGTGCCCGGGGGGGGGGGGGGCCTAGAAAGGAAAATATAACAAAGGAGAGTAGATTTTTGAAGAATTTTCTGAAAATGTTTGGCATGGAAGATGTAAATTCAGTACTAGGTGTTTGGAGTGAATTTACATATTCTCCAACATACAAAAAACTGGGCTAGGCTAGCTAGAATTTATATCACAGGAACATGAACATTTAATTGAAGGTCTTGAAAAGCACCTAATAACTATTTCAGATCATATAACTAAAATAAAATGCAAGATAATGAAATAAAAGTCAGACACTGGCGCTATCTTACATAGCGGCTGAAAAAAGAGGAATTTAAGGAATGGGTTAATTCAGGAGCTACTAGAGAAGATAGAAATTTCCTTTGAAAATATAGCTAGAGAGTGGGATAAAATTAAAGTTTAAAACTAGGGTGGAAATAAAGAAAAAGGAGATATGGCTAAGAAGTACCAAGAACTATTTAGAGGGACTGACAAATGAAGTACTGCAAAATAGAGTGGAATCTTTCAGAACAAGAAAAGGAGAAACTGCAGAATGCTAAACAGAAAAATAAGGGATTAGGTCTTTGACAAAGGAGATACTGTCAAGCAGAGTTAGCTGGAATTTTGTAAATAATTATGTCATTTGCAAAGAGAAACATCATTCACATACGATGTTTGTGTTACAAATGTATTAGAGCTATAGTATGTCATATAAGATGCTTTGTACAGACATTTGTGCTGAACAGGTATTTTACAAAGGGCTGTTTGAAATGTATCCACAAAGTACCCTACTGGAATAGAACAGAAATGTACACACACTATTGTAACTGTTTAAATGTGCATTGGACACCCTTTAAGGGCCTTAAAGTAGGCAGCTGATAAACAGTTGGCTGGTGGCAGTGATAATGATAACTACCTTATACTCTGGGCAAAAGGGGGCATAGTTAGTAAACGTGGTGTCAAAGCCATGGCCTCAAGCTCAATGTCAAAAAGTGCATTGTCATCCCCTTTGGTAAAAACTCTGTACCCATGAACTACCACATAGGTGAAAGTCCACTTAACACTGAATGTGTGATAACAGACCTTGGGACCCAGGTGGACAGTAGTCTCTCCTTTGATAATCACATCACCACAGTAGTCAGGAAATCCTTCTATGTGGCACACCTCATCACAAAAGGGTTCTCATCCAGGAAAAAAGAGGTCATTGTTCCCCTCTACTAGACCCATTATACAGTACAACACCCCTTTTGGAATGCACCTCACAAGACAGCAGCTGGAAAGGCCACAGATGTACCTCACAAAGAGGATTACTGGCCTCAAACAGATGTCCTACACTAACCATCTCAAAAAACTTCAGCTTTACTCTGTAGCATATCGCCTACTCCGAGGTGATCTCTGCCGAACGTATAAAGGTATGTCAGACCCAGAGCTGTTGGACATGGTGCACCTAAAGAAATCCCAATCCCTCCATGCTACACACTCTAGGGACCTAAACTTTGTCACCACAATAAACAGAACATGCTGGAGGGATAGATTTCTGTCCCAGAGACTTCCCATACTTGAACAAGCTACTCATCTATGTCAAGCAAAGTTCCTCATTAGCACTCCAAGAAAAATCTTGATGAGTGGATGGGAAATAGGAAATACACCCTGGGGATCACTTCTGTGGCTCTGCTCGACAGGGGCACAGGAAAATAACTTTCTTGGGTGGCGTAAGCCAGGGAACCTTGTTGGCTAGGCTTACTTAGGCCCTTGGGCCATCAGCCTAGTACCTACCTATGAATCTGTGCCAGCCTTTCCCAAGTGTGTGTGTGTGTGTGTGTGTGTGTGTGTGTGTGTGTGTGTGTGCAAAACAAATCTCCAAGACTGTGTATGTCAGCTACTTGGGCAGGGACATGAAGCACTATTTCTAAAGACAGTGTGTTGTAGGTCTTGGCCACTCAGTTGAGATCTCAAACCAGCCCCAACTGACTGTGGTCGCTGTGTGCCCTTAAGGGAAACTGCACTTGATGCACTGTTGCATCTGGAAATATTGTGCATGTACCTGTCATCCTCCCAATGTATGTCCCCCACTGGTGCCACTGGTGAGGAGTGAGGCTCTTTGATTAATGGTCCAGTGGTGGGGCATCACATTTACTGGATGGCAGTGGTGGGATATCCACATACATGGTGTGGATATTGAACTTATGTAGCCTGTAAACAGTGGTCAGTGAAGAAGGTGTTTGCACTCTCAGTCAGCCACACAGTGGGCATTCAGATTTTCACATCACAATAGTTTTATTTATTTTCATTTGCTTAGTGAGTAAGTGAGGGCAGGCAAGGATGTCAGCAGAGGAATATGGCAAACTGACAAGGAGCCTAAACTGCCTCAACAGAGTCTGCCAGTAGCAAGAAAAGCTACTAGTTCAGGTACACAGCCAGAACCAAGGGTTAAATGTTTTAAATGCAACCAGTGGGGCCATGTAGCATATTAATGTCCACGAAGGCAAGGTGGGGAACAAAAGGTGGGAGAACCAGTAAGTGGGAATGACAGAATGCCAGCAGTAAGTTGTATGGAGACAACAAAGGTACCAAACTACCACAAGAGGTTATATCCTATCTTAGTAGATGGGAAAAGGGCCACTGCTAAGAGAGAGACAGTCTGTGACCTACCAATTGTGAAGCCTGCAATGGTTAAAGAGGAGCACTACTTGCTTGGGCAGTCTATTCCAGTTAGAGCTTTAAAAGTGACCCCATTCCAAATACCTTTGACTAGGGTTCACCTTGACTGGGAAGGTGGAAAAGGAAGCAAGCAAGTAAGTGCATTTGAGGAGGGGTCCCCTTCACATGGTCGACTTTTCATAAAGTCGATTTTCATATGGCCAAAACAATATGATCGACTTTTGAACAACCGACCATGGGGAACCACTATCTCAGCACAATGCGGAATGGGAAAATTTCCCACTTCCACACTATAGTGTGATCTCGGAGTTGGTATATTTACGTTACTTTGGGTGTGGGTGGCAGAGCCCCCCTGCTAACAGTTTAAGGTGTTTGTTGTATTTTTATGTTTATTTTACATGGTCGGCATTCTCAAAGTCGATCATATGGTCTTGGCTATATGAAAGTAGACTTTCTGAAATGTCGACCATGTAAAGTAGGCCCGTTTGAGGATATCCCTGCAGAGGTCTTGAAAGGGAATTATTTTGAATATGCAGCACCTTGTGTGCATACAGTTACACAAAGTCAGGTTTGGAGACAAGCATGTGGGTATGGTAGCCTGGGGGGGACCCAGACAGACTGCAGACTTGAAGCCAGGACTGGTGTGGTGGTTATTTCTGAGAGGGAGCTACCCTGTAGCAGTGAGACTGAAAGTGAGCCACAACTGCTGGTGGGTAGTGATGGTCCCTTGGACAGAGTGACTGCAATGGCAGCGGCAAGTAGTATTACCCAGAAAGGCACCTCTGTCAGTGGATATCAGACTTCCTGTGGAAGGAGAGCTGGAAGGGTTACAAAGAGAGTTGAGACAAGCTCAGCTCACAGACCCTATATTACAAGGCCTGAAGGAGGTAGCCAGAGAGGACCCTGATTATCAAGGAAAGGGGGAATCTGTATACTAGGACAAAGGGTTACTATATTGAGAGTGGACCCCTGAGGGAGGGCTACAGGGTGCGAGAATACAGCAGTTGGTAGCACCCAGAGCCTACCATCTGGCACTAGCCATATCCCATGAAAATTCCCTTTGCAGGCCATCTGGGCATAAAGCATACAAAGAGATGTATTATGCAGAACTTTTATTGGCCTAGGACTTCCAGGGATGCAACACGGTACTGCAGCACCTGTGAGCAGTGCCAAAAGGTAGGCAAGGCAGGAGACAAAGTCAAAGGTCCTTTGATGCATTTGCCTGTGACTGAGGAGCCATTTCAGAGGTTAGCTATGGATATTGTGGGGCCTATGAGTACCCCAAGTTCCACAGGGAAGAAGTATATCCTAGTGGTAGTAAATTATGCTACCAGATACCCCAAGACAGTGGCTCTGTTCCCCACTGAGGCAGAAAAGGAGGCAAATGCTTTGTTAGAGATTTTCAGCAGGGTCGGTTTCTCAAAAGAAATGATGACTGACAGAGGTGCCAATTTCATGGCAGACTTGCTGGCTTGAATGTGGAAACACTGTGGCGTGAAGCACCTAAAAACCACCCCCTAACATCCCCACACTAACGGTCTGGTTGAGAGGTTAAATTCTATAATAAAGACCATGTTATGGGCCTTTACAGCAAAGTTTAAGAGGGAGGGGGACAAACATTTGCCTCATCTGTTGTTTGCTTACAGGGAGGTGCCCCAGCAATCCAAAGGTTATTCACCCTTTGAGTTGCTGTATGGGCACAGGGTGAGTGGGACCTCTAGATTTGATTTGTGATGAGTGGGAGGTTGAGTGTGAATCCCACAAGGAGTCTGTTGTGGCATATGTCCTAAACCTTAGAACAAGGCTTACGGAACTCGTGGGCTTGGCCCAGGAGAACCTGGCAGAAGCCCAACAGCAGAAAAAGGATCTGGTATGACAGGAATGCTCAAGTTAGAGAGTAAGCTGTGGAGCAGCAGGTTACCGTTCTCATTCCTGTCAGACACAACAAGCTGTAGGCAGCTTGGGAGGGATCCTTCAAGGTGGTAAGGAAAGTCAGTAATGTTAACTACATGTTAGAACTGCTAGGTAGGAGGCAGAGGCACAAATTATACCATCTTAACACCATGAAACCTAACCATGATAGGGAGGGCCCTGGTACTAAATATTTGCAGAAAGAGGCAGGAGGAGTCTGACGGGAAGCTATGGCTCTCTAAGACCAAGAACACTGCATCAATAGGCGCAGACAATATCCCAGAATGCCTTCTAAATAGCATGAAACATGACCTATCAGGGCCTCTGGAATTACTATTTAACTGTAGCCTCCAAACAGGCTTCGTGAATCATGAATGGAGAAAGGCAACAGTCATCCCGCTGCACAAAGGTGGGTTATTTACAGACCCTGGAAACTACAGACCCATAAGTCTCACTAGTCCTATATGTAAAGCCATGTAAAGAATCATCATGGAGATGATCAATAGAGATATAGTAAAAAACTCCAGACACTGGACCTAACCCACTTTGCTTTCGTCAAGGGCAGATCATGCCTATTCAGCCTGGAGGACTTCTTTGAGAAGGTCACCAAAGCAATGGATGAGGGCAAAATTGTTCACACTGCCTACCTTGACCTAGCCAAGGCATTTGACAATACCCCACTCAGGCATTGTTGACAAACTCAAGAGATTAGGTACAAACCTGTATGTCACCTGGTGGATAGCCAAATGGTTCACAGACAGGACACAGGAAGCTAGAATTGGGGAGTCCACCTCTACAAAGAGGCCAGTCACAAGTCGAGTCCCTCAGGGATCAGTCCTTGCACTGCTCTTTTTTGGCATTTACTTCTCAGAAGTCAAGGCCAATGTCAGTGGTCTCTGGCTGACTAAATCTGCATATGATTGCAAATTAGGAGCTGTCATTGAATCTCACAATGACACAAATGTTCGCCAGGAGGGCCTGACACAGAAACAAGTGGTGTCAGAGTCATGGACTAAAAAAAGAAGTTATGTACTCACCACAACGTTCCATGTGAGTTGTCTATCTCATCTTTATTCTATACTGATGGATTTGGAACCGATCCTCGGTTCTGACTCGGTTTACTAAAGCTCGAGATCTGAAACTAGCTTGTGGCTCCATTCCTATCCCATGATGCTGCAGTGCTTTCCTCAGATCTTGTTTGTTGCTGAGTTTACATTCTACTCTATAACAGTATACAGATATACATATATATCAATTACAGAAACCTGGACAAGGAAAGTATATCGCTGAACACAAACTTCCTTGATCCTCCAGGAGCTAAAAGGATGGGGGATGGAGGGTGGCACGTAAGAATGAAGATGAGATGGACAGCTCACATGGAACATCATGGTGAGTGCATAACTTCTTTATGTGAGGTTCTCCTGTCTTGTTTTTATTCTATACTTATGGGACAGCGTTCCTAGCACCATCTTTCCTGGGTGGCTCATGGGAGGATATTCTTCAGTACAGTGGAACCAAAACGGGCTCTGTCCCTGGAGGCCAAGTCTACTTTTTAATGAGTGATAAAGGTGTGAGGTCTTGCCCATGTTGCTGCTGCACAAATGGTATGATGGTATGCATCGGCAACCTTGGTTTAAAGGCCCGAGAAGTTGAGATGGATCTGGTGGAATGCGCCCTTGCTTTATTTGGCAACTGTTTGTCTGCTGAGTGATAAGTAAATGAAATACAATCTGACAACCATCTGGATAAAGTTGTCTTTGTTACTGCTAAACCTTTTTTTTGTTTTCATAAAAGCAAACAAAATGTTAGTTTGATTTTCTGTGTGTTTTTGTTCTCTGCAATTAGTGTAACTGCTTGTGAACATCAAGTTGGGGAAGCATGTATTCTGCCTTATTGCCATACTTAGGGAAGAATACTGGTAGGTCTATTGACTGATTTAGATTAAAATCAGGGCATACCCTGGGTAAAAATGAAGGGTTTGTATGTAGTGATACTCTTATCATTATGAAAGACTATGTAGGAAGGTTTGTTAAGGCTTGTAACTCTGACACTTTTCTTGCTGATGTGTTTGCTACTAGAAAAAGCATTTTCCAAGATAAAAATTTCAAGTCGTAAGATGATGCTGGTTCAAAGGGCGGTAGGATTATGTGAGAAAGCACAAAATTAAGATTCCACGGTGGCGAAGGTGGTTGAATTGGTGGTCTTAGCAAATTAGTTCCTCTCAAGCAAGCTTCTGAGAGTTTGAGAGACATGTTAATACAGTCATTCCCAATATGAAAATTGGATATTTCTGCCAGCTGGATCTGTATAGTTGCTGCAGCAGCCACCTCATTAATAAGCTTAGCTAGGAATTCTAAAATGAAAGCTAGGGATGCTGAATAGGGGTCAATGAGGTGCTGTGAAGCCTGGACTGAGAATCTTTTCCATTTGCTTTGGTATAGTTTTGTCACAGAAATCTTATGAGAAGAAATGAGTATGTGCCAAACCTCTGGAGTAAATTTGAGTAGCCTGGCTATACTGGGAACTGGAGCAGCCATGCTGTCAATGTTAGATAGTGAAGAGATGGACTGAAGTTCCTCGATGGGTGTGTCAGGGGGTCTGGCACTGGGTCCAGAATCCATGGTTCTTCCAGGAGTTGAGGCTTCAGGAAGGGGAACCATACTTGACGAGGCCAGAATGGGGCGATTAGAATTAAAGGTCCTTCCCAGATTGTTGGCTTTCTGAAGAACTTTGGGTATTAGAGGAAAGGGTGGAAATGCGTAAAGGAGCCCTGGGGACAATCATGTATAAGTGCATCCCTCGGGGACTCCCCTGAAGGGGGGAACAGGGCAAAGTAGCTGCTGCATTTTGCATTTTTGGCTGTGGCAAATAGGTCGCAGCAAGGTTGATCCCCATCTGCAAAAACTCCTTTCCGCTACTTCTTTTTTTCAGACACCATTTATGTGGCATCAGAACGGCTTTGCTTAGTTTGTCTGCTATCACGCTGGATTTCCCCGGGATGTGCATTGCTATCAGAAAACGCTGGGAGGATGTCGCCCACTACCATACTCTCAGGGTCTCTCGACAGAGTGAGTAATATCTGGTTGTTTATGTACCACACTACTAGCATACTGTCTGTATTGCAACTGTACCAATCGGAAGAGAGTCCTGGAATGCTTGCAACGCCATGAGCCCTGTTCTCATCTCTAGTACACTGATGTGCAAATGAGCCTCGTGGTCCTGTCAAGTGCCTTGGGCTGTTCTTCCCTGATAATGCCCCCTTCCCCCCTTCTAGAAAGCGTCTGTGGTCACTGTAGCTAAGGGAACAATGGGTCGGCCAATCATTACTTGATCTGAATGAAGCCACCAATGAGGATCTTTCTTGCAGGTTTCCGTCAAAGTTATCAAATGGGACATGGGTAGCTCTTGCATGGACCATTGAGTGAACAGCATTCATTGGAGGATACTCATGTGCAATCTCCCTAGGGGAATCACCATTATTGTTGCTGCCATAGTGCCTAATACTTTTAAGACTGTCCTAGCTTGTACTTTGGAATTGAAGAGGAGGTCCCGGATCTGCAGATGAAGAGTTTGGACCCTTTCTGTAGGCAACCTGACCATCATGTATGTTGCATTTATTTCTGTGCCTATAAAGTTGATATGCTGTGATGCCAGTAAGGCAGACTTTTCATAATTCACCGAAATGCCACGTTGGGCACATAGTTCCATGATATTGTATCTCGTTTGAATAAGTAGGTGCTTGGTGGTGGCGGTTAGGAGCCAGTCTAGATATGGAAACACCCGGAATCCCTGATGACTCAGGTGAGTCGTGACTACTGCCATGCATTTGGTGAACACTCTAGGGGCTGTAGTGGGAACAAAAGGCAGAGCTCTGAATTGGTAATGACTGGCTCCCAGCCAAAAGCACAGGTACTTCCTGGATGGCCTGTCCATTTTGATGTGGTAGTACACATCCTGGAGGTCTACTGAGTACATCCAGTTGTCTTTCCCTAAAAAGGGAAGTAGTGACTGCAACATGACCATCCGGAACTTTGACTTCTTTACTGATTTGTTCAGTCTGCTGAGATCCAACGTGGGACTCCAGTCCCCTGTATTTTTTTGGAGCGAAAAAGAATCTCGAGTAAGTTCCGGATCCCATCTGGTCTGCGGGGGCTGATTGGATGACTCTTTTCTAGCAAATTTTGAATTTCTATAGTTGCTTGTCCCCTGAGACTGGGTGGAACATCCGGGATTTTTTGAGTTTGTATGGGTGGCACTGAAAAGGGGATTGAATATCCTGTGGCTATAATGCTTTGTACCCCATTTGTCTGTTGTTATGCTTAGCCAGGGCTTGTGGATATAAAGAAATTCAACCCCAGACTGCCTCCAGAGATGGACAGACAGGCCTTCTTTCAGGAGCGCTAAAGGGTTTACTGAAGTAAGAAATGCAGTCACTCTGGTTCTGCGGACCCCCATCTGCCGCATGGGTGGCATCTTCCATTTTTACCTCCTCTTCTGCCCCCGGAGAAAGGTTCACCCTGTGTGTCCTGAAAGGCCCTCTGGGATTTTCAGAACCACATTTCCCCTGCCTTTTGGTCATTGGGATAGGGTCTAGAAGGTGTGGAAAAATATTATGGTAGTGAGAGTCTTTCCTTCTTACTCACATCGGGTAAGTGTTTCTTTTACTTTAGGCTCGAAAAAGTACGAGCCATCAAATGGGGTGTTGACAAAGGATGACTTGAAGGGCTCTGCGAATTTACACAAGTGTACCCATGAATGTCTCCCAAGGGCAATTCTGGAACCCGCTGAACTGCTCTCTACATTGGCTGCATAAGACATGAGCCACATGGACGAGCTGACCACTGAATTTAGGGTGGCAAGCTGTGAGGATAGCTTGTCTGCTATCCTCGCAGTTGCTGTACCCTGTAGAATATCTCCTAGCTCTTTCAGGATATCTCTCTGAAGACTCGTAAAATGAGTGTGGTAGTTCAGGGAATTAAGGGTGAAGGCCACTAAGGAAAAAATGTGCTGTCCGTATCTGTCCATGGTCGACTCCTAATTCGGGGGATGGACAGATGTAGAAATCTCAGATAATTCCTTCTTTTATGGCCACCGCCACTACCATGGCATCTACAGGAACCGATGTGGTGATAAATTTCTTCGGCTTCCAAGGGACAGGCTCCACTGTATCTGGAGAATCTCACACCTTTCGATACACTAATTTCATCAGTTCATCGAAAGGTGGAGACACCCAGGTGGCTAAAGGTCAAGACCCAAAAGCCTTCAGATACATGGATTTCTCATCAGAAGGGGTAATGGGCTTCCAGCCACCTCTCTAAGGATTTCAAAGATGTCCGCAAAGGATACATCTTCCGAGGGCAACCGTGGGGACCCTTCCGATTCCTTGCGGTCTGTGTCCGATGTAAGAGACTCATCCGGGGAGTCTATATGCTTCCTCTTGCATGCTTTCTTCTGGGAAAACTCTTCAGTGGGGCATTCCGGAGAGGTTTCGGAAGAAAGGTTCTTACTCAATGGGGCCTTTTGAGTCTCATGGTCTCTGCACTGTTGGGCAAGTGCCTGTGCAGAGACAGATACTGGTGCTTTGTGGGACAGAAGGCTTGGTTCCAACAGTATAGATGACGTCCGTGGGGACAGAGCTCTCCTCATGGCTGTGAAGGCCCCCCCTCCCATGGCCCATGACAATCCCAGGTTCCGAAGAATCTGATAATTTATCCAGTACCATGGGGGTTGGCTCTGAAGCCAAGGTAGGAGTTAAGCTCACTCGAGCAGATGATCCAAACGACAGAGTCAGAGCCGAAAGAGTCTTGGTCTGACTGTCCCCCCAGAACCGACCGGTGAGTGTCGGCTCTGAGGTAGTCAGAACAATCTGAACCGAAAAATCTCCAGAAGATCTCAGTTCCGTTGATTTCATCACTGTTGACGCCAAGCCTTCCGGCTCAGAAACTCGAACTAGAGTTGGAGGAGGGACGGGTACCATCAGCTCTGAACTCACCTGAGTCGGTGCCAACAATTTAGCAAGTGCCAGTGTCTGCAGTAATCTCTGCACAACACGATCCACATCGAATTCTGATAAGCTCCTGGAGGACCTGGAAGATGGAGCCGATGCCACTGATTGGAGCAGAGGAGACCTAAGAGTCAGGGAGACCATCTCCAAAGCAGGTGAATGGCTCCAGACTGTAAAGACCATCGGTTCTGACACACATGGAACTGAAATGGTATGTCTGCCTTGGTCAGACTTTTCTAGAGGTTGTCGGAGGTATTCTGGGCTGTTTGGTCGATGGCTCCAATGATGTAGGAGACGACCTGGTTGCATGAGATTTGGGTGAACTTTGATCCTTGTCCAAGGCTTCCTCAAAGGAGAATTTCATCAAGCATCTCAAAATCAACTTGTTCTTACACTCTTGTAAGACCCTAGAGCTAAAGGAATGACATATAGAACAGGTTTCCTGCAGATGGATTGCTCAAACAATAAATGCAGTCTGTATGCCCATTTTTGGGAAACAGGACATTTTTTAAAACCAGATGGTTTCCCCTCTTTTTGCTTTGAAATTGCTAATAACACTTCTACACACAAACACACACTAAATACACCCTCTGACTTAAACTGGAGCCAACAGAAAGAAAAGCTTTCTAACTTAAAAAAGAAGTTATGTACTCACCATAACGTTCCATCTGAGTAGATACTTAATTTGTCTGCACCTGTGGGAGTCTGATCCGAACCGGCAGCTTTCCAAGCTTCAAGATCCGAGCTCCTAGCTCCTCCCCCCTACCCATAATCCCTTACTACCAACCACATTACCTCAGATCGGTTATTTTGCCCTATAAGCTAAAGACGGAGAAGAAATTCTCCAAAGGACAATACCTTACCGAGGTTCGGGGGATGGCAGGGGGGGGGGGGTCGGTTGCAGACAAATGAAGTATCTACTCAGATGGAACGTTATGGTGAGTACATAACTTCTTTATCTGAAGTAGTTACTTCATTTGATCTGCAAAGTGTGGGACAGAGTCCCCAGCTTACCTAAAGGCCCTGAGTGGTCCCTACGGAAGGATATTCCGAAGCACCGCGGAGCCAAAGGAAGCCCTACTTCTGGAAATCATGTCCAGCTTGTAATGAGAAATGAACGTATGGGAAGAAGACCAGGTAGCTGCTGAACAGATATCGTCTACTGGAACTCTAGCCCAAAAAGCTGTTGAGGTAGCCACAGACCTAGTAGAATGTGCCTGAACTACAACCGGAGCTGGCTTCCCAGCTGAAATGTATGCTTGTCTGATACATTGAGAGATCCAATTTGCTACTGTCACCTTAGAAATTGGTTTGCCCATGGCTGATTTAGCATAAGAAACAAACAACTGGTCTGACTTGCGGAAATCTTTAGTCCTATGCAAGTAAAAACGTAGTTGTCTGTGCACATCCAATTTGTGCAATATGTATTCACATTTGTTTTGGAAACTAGGAAAGAAAACAGGGAGGTTAACAGACTGATTAATGTTAGTCTCTGTGGCTACCTTAGGCAGAAAAGAAGGATTAGTCCTGAGGGCCACCCTATTCTTTGTGAAAAATAAGGTATGGATACTTAATGCACAAAGCTTGCAACTCTGAGACCCGCTTGGCCGAGGTAATAGCAACCAAGAAGACCGTTTTCCAAGATAAGAATTTTAAAGGCACTGAGGCCGCCGGTTCGAAAGGTGGTCCTGTTAATGCTTGTAAGACCAAGGTAAGATCCCATGGAGGCATAGCTGGTTTAATGGGAGGCTTTAAGAGAAACACGCCTTTTAGGAAGGCTTTGCATATCTTTGCTGACACCAAAAAATTTACGCCATCCCCCACATGATAATGAGAGATGGCTGCAAGTTGGACTTGAATGGTGGACGCACTAGCTCCCTGCTTAAAAAGGAGGGATAGGAAGTCCAGGATAGTGGGAATAGGAACCGTAAAGGGATCTAATTCCTTATCCTTTGCCCAGATGGAAAAACGTTTCCATTTACTGTTGTAGAGCTTTCTGGTGGATGGCTTATGAGCTGCCACCAGAATGGCCTTAACCGGGGACGAGATACCGGGAGTCCTAACCATTAATGGAACTGGATCAACCAGGCCGTGAGCCTGAGGTTGACCAGGTTCGGAGTGTGGCATCTCGTCGGATGCAAGATTAGGTCTGGTCTGGGATCCAGAATCCATGGGGGGGGGGGGGGGCACACTGTGAGACTGCAGAAAGGGGAACCAGACTTGTCGAGGGCAGAATGGGGCAATGAGAATCACTCTGCTCCCCAATCGACAGGCTTTCTGGATGAATTTTGTCATCAGAGGAAGAGGAGGATACGCATAAAGGAGACCGGGCGGCCAAGCATGAACCAGAGCGTCCCTGGGGGATTCCACTCTGGGGGGAACTATCGTGAAGTAATCGCTGCATTTTGAGTTTAGGGGCGAGGCGAAAAGGTCGCAGCGAGGTTGACCACATTTGAGGAATATCTGCTTTGCGACAGAGGGATTCAGAGACCACTCGTAAGGGCTGAGAAATACCCGACTTAAGTTGTCCGCTAATATGTTGGCCCGCCCCGGAATGTGCGTTGCTATCAGAAAGCGGTTGGTGGAAATAGCCCATTCCCACACTCTCATGGCTTCTCGACACAGGGGGTAAAACCTGGTCCCTCCCTGTTTGTTTATGTACCAGACAACGGACATATTGTCTGTCTGGATTGCAATAGTCCCCAGAGGTAGAAGGTGATGGAGAGCTTGCAACGCCAACAGCACTGCCCTCATCTCTAGGACATTGATATGCAATGCAGTCTCTAGAGAAGTCCACGTGCCTTGGACGGACTTGTCTGCGTAATGCCCGCCCCACCCGAGGCAGGAAGTGTCCGTGGTCAACGTGGCTTTGACTGGGGGAATCACAAAGGGTCTCCCTTCTTTGAGTTCCTGAGCCTGTAACCACCAAAGTAGGGAGTCCCTGCATGCCCTGCTCAGAGGAATCGGCATGTCCAAGGGATGGACCGATAGAGACCATTGGACCTGGAGAGTCCATTGTAACACTCGCATTCGCAGACGGGCATGAAGAGAAAGGCCGATCGCTGCCGACATAGATCCTAACGCCCTCAGGACTAATTCTGCTGGAGGAGTGGGGCTCTGAAGAATGTCCAAGACTTGGCGAGACAAACTGTTTAGCCTGAACAATGTCAGAACCACTCTGGAGATCCGAGTATCCAACCTGGCCCCTATGAATTCTAGGGCTTGAGTGGGGCACAGGCAGGATTTCTTTAGATTCACTGAAATGCCCAAATGACCAAACAGAGATAGGGCGTAATCTCTCGCCATAACCAGTAGATGCTTGTTGGGGGCGGTGAGGAGCCAGTCGTCCAGGTAAGGGAACACCTGAATGCCCTGGAATCTCAGGTGGGCTGCAACCACTGCCATGACTTTGGTAAACACTCTGGGGGCTGAGGTTAGGCCAAATGGAAGAACCCTGAACTGATAATGACTGGATCCTAGCCGGAAGCGGAGGAACCTCCTGGATCGTCTGTCCATTAGTATATGGTAGTACGCATCTTTGAGGTCCAACGAGCACATCCAGTCGTTCTCCTGCAGAAGGGGGAGAATAGATTGGAGGGTGACCATCCGGAACTTTTCCTTGGGTATAAACAGGTTCAGGGACGAAAGGTCTAGAATGGGTCTGAGCTCCCCTGTTTTCTTTGGCACCAAGAAGAACCTGGAGTAATAACCCGACCCGGACTGATCTGGGGGGACGGGCTGGATGGCTCTTTTTTTGAGCAACCCCGAAATTTCTTGAGTTGCAGACTCCCTTTGATGGGATGAAACATCGGGGAGATGTTTGGGTTTGGGGGGAGGTTGCAGGAACGGTATTGTGTAACCTCTGGATATTATCCGGAGCACCCATCGATCGTTTGTAATGGACTCCCAGTTTGACAGGTGCTCCGACAGTCGCCCCCCCCCCGACTGCCTCCAGAGAGGGATAGTCGGGCAAGCCCTCAGGGCTGTTGCGCGGGTCCCTCCGAGAAAGGTTCTCTAGACCCGAAGTTACGAGGGCCCCCTCTGCCTCTGGGCCGGCGTCCACCTTGTCCTCCTCTGCCTCTAGAGGACGAGTTGTCCGCAGCAGGATGGGATTGCTGAGATTTACGGAACCACAGCTTCTTTTGCCCCCTCTGATTCCTAGAGAAGGATCTTTGGGGGTTAGAGAAGCGGACTCCGACGGCCGACAGCGTCTTCCCATCCTTCTCGCTTTGGACTAGCGTGTCGCGAACCGATGAGCTAAATAAGGCCGAACCATCGTAAGGGCCATTCGCGAAGGACGCCTTGAAGGGGTCCGTGAAGTCGCAAAGGCGGAGCCAGGAGTGCCGTCGCAAGACTACTCCTGCTCCGCTAGCTCTAGCGGCTCCTTCCGTGGCATGGGAAAGAAGCCGCATAGACGTATTTGATATGGACTTTAGAGTAGCCATTCGAGTCTCAAAAACCTTTTTGTCTGGGACCGACATGGACTCCGGAGGGGCTGCAGCATATTCTTTAAGTCACGCTGTAGCCTGATAGTGTGTGCCATGTAGTTCAGCGACCTTATGGCAAAGGTTGCTGAAGCAAACATCCGCTTCCCAATACAGTCCAAAGCCCGGGACTCCTTGTCCGGCGGATGGACCGAAGAACTTTCCTGGGCAAGTTCTTTCTTAGTGGCAGCCGCCACCAACATAGCATCAACCGGTGCGCCTTTGGACCAAGAAGGACTATCAGAGGGAGGGCTGAGGACCTTATCCGGGCATCTAGGGATAGGCTCCACGGTGTCGGGCTCCTTCCAAGCCCTTGTGGTAATTAGGTCCACCAAGGGGTTGGCTGGGGGGGACACCCAGGAGGTAGATGGGCCTGCCTCAAAGGCCTCCAGAAATATGGACTCGTCCAGGGAGGGCTTTTGGGCAGACCACCCCCCTCTTATACGCAACATTTCCATGATGTCTCCAAATGAGACATCTTCAGGGGGTGACCTTGGGGAACCCTCCGTATCCTCCAAATCAGTATCTGTGGTAATGGACTCGGGGGAGTCCAGGTGCCTCCTTTTGCACTGGTGCTTCTGAGGCACTTCTTCGGCGGGGCTGTCCGAAGAGGGCTCGTCCACCGGGTGGTGTTCCTCCCTAGGAACTAACTGGAGGCTTTGGGCAGGCTGTCCAGATGGATGGATGATCGAAGACAGACCCTGATACAGTGGGGGCATGGGTGGATCCGAAGGCCCGATCGGGGACCTGGATGACCTCGACAGTACCCTCTCCACTACCTCAAAAGCAGAGGGAGATTCACCATCACCAGCCTGAGAAAGCAAACTCCTCGGCTCCGAGGAAAGGATCGGGGTCGGAGCCGAAGCAATCGGATCCGAGGCAGTGGTGCGCTCCGGCCCCATCGGCGCCGAAGACACAACCACTCCCTCGGATCCGATGCTCAACCCTCGGCCCCGAGAGCTTGGATCCGACAAGCTCGAAGGTATAGTCGGCGTCGAAGACACTATCCCTGTCGGCGCCGACGTATCCCCGGATCCGAAAGGGCCTGGATCCGAAAACTCCGAGACTCGATAACGGGTCGGAGAAGGAGCGATCGGGGCAAAAATGGGGGCTGCACTCCCTCCCAAAGGGGGGGAGGCAAGAGCATCCCCATCTGCATCTGGGTCTGTAAAAATCTTCGCATCATCCGATCCATGTCTGCTTCGGAGATGCTTCTATTGGACCGCGAAGAGGTAGTCGAAGCAGGCCGGGAAGGCCGCCTCGAAGACCTCGAGGGAGACCTATCCTCCTCCTCCGGCTCCGGAGAAAAGGAAGGAGAACGGAGCCGAGAGGACAAGGATCCGGAGACCCTCTCAGGGGACTTCAATATCTTCTCAGGCGGAGCCAAGGGATGAGACTCGGCTCGCCTTTTAGAAATATGGCCCTCTTTCTCTCTATGTTTCTTCTTCTCCCTGTGGGAAGAAGACCCAGACTCCACAGAGCTAGTACCCGATAAGGGAGGTTGAGTCCCGGGTACAGCTAAGGGAGTAGCCAGCGCCGAAGCTACAGGAGTAGCTTGGACCCGGCTGGGAGAGGAAGAAGAAGCCAATTCCTGAGGGAGTTTTCCCGCCAGGATCAGCTTGTTCTTCCTGTCCCTAAGTGCCCGAGGGTTGAAGGCCGCACAGATCTGGCAGGCCTCCGACAAATGTGCTGCCCCCAGACATAAAACGCACTGAGTGTGGCCATCAGCTGGGGACAGCTTGTGGCCACACTCAGTACACTTCGAAAAAATAGCTTTAGATTCAGCCATTATCCTCTCACACACACCCAAACACTACAGGGGGGAGGGGGAGAGACAAGTTAAACTAAGGAGTTTTTTTTTTAAGAGTTGTGACAGGAAAAACAACACACACACGCTAGTTAACTAGAAGAATTATCTAATAATGAAAGGATATAGATTATTAGTCGTAAAAAGGAACAATCTCAGGAGTCTCAATGCTAGGAGCTCTTCACAGAGAAGCAACCATCTTTAGCCGTGGCAAAAAACGATCTGAGGTAATGTGGTTGGAAGTAAGGGATTATGGGTAGGGGGGAGGAGCTAGGAGCTCGGATCTTGAAGCTTGGAAAGCTGCCGGTTCGGATCCGAGGTCGGATCCGACTCCCACAGGTTGCAGATCAAATGAAGTAACTACTTCAGATCAAGCCTTTAAAACTAATAAAAAATTCACACACACACAACGTTTCAGGTAACCTTAAGATTAATGGTAACTAGAAGCTAGATATGGAAACCAAATTTAAATGCATATAAGTATATAGATATATAAATACACTAAACTAACCACTCTATACTAAACACACTGCAGGCCAATAAACAGGAAGTAGGGATATGAGGGTTAAGTGCAAACGACCCTCAAAACACACAAAAAAATACAATTTCTAGTAATAGATATATATATATATATATATATATATATATATAAATATTAAAGAACCAACGGCTTATCTATCCAAATAAAGGCCTAACTTATCAAATTAAAGGCCTAAACACAACAGCCTGAAGAAACGCACACTAACTAGGTAATAAGCAATTAACTATTCTAATAATATCGAAAGACATTAAGCACACTATATAACTATGGAACAAAATATTTTTAGCTATAACCAGTTTTAAAGATGAAAAAAACTGTTTCTACTTAGCCCGAGCTAGTCATAGATCCGATTTGTTTCTGCAGCAAACAAGATCTGGGGAAAGCACTGCAGCATCATGGGATAGGGACGGAGCCACGAGCTGGTTTCAGATTGCGAGCTTTAGTAAGCGGTTTAGTTGGAACACAGGATCGGTTTAGTGGGAACAGAGGATCGGTTTTGAACCCATTAGTATAGAATGAAGACGAGACAGGACAACTTCACATCTAAATGCCAAGAAATGCATAATAGTATCCTTTGGGAAGTCATTCATTCCTGGTAACTATCATATTGACAACACACCCCTTAGAGTTGACCCAGTAGTCAGTGACTTAGGGACACACACAGATAATAATCTAGCCTTTGATCATCATGCGTCTACAATGGTGAGGAAATCATTCTATGTTGTGCAACTTATAAACAAAGGTGTGGCATCTAAGTCCAAGGAAGTCATTGTTCTACTGTATTCGGCATTCATCAGACCTATCATAAAGTACAATGGCCCTTTTGGTATGTATCTAACCAGGCATATCCAACAACTGGAACGTCCACAGAGGATCCTCACTAAAAGAACACAGGGCATAAGTAATATGTCCTATGCAAACCACCTCAAGGCCCAATCCCTATATTCTGTATTCTACAGGCTTTTGAGGGGAAATCTATGCCTGGCATACAAGGCATTGTCAGACCTCACTCTGATGGACCTCCTGAATATCCATAAAACAAACAGTACCAGAATTACCCACTCTAAAGACTTAAACCTTGCCTGCGATATAAGTAGGACCTGCTAGAGAGACAGATATGTATCCCAGACACTAACTGTCTATGGACAGGCTCCCCCATCCATGTGAAGCAGAGTTCTTCCCTAATCCCATTTAAATGCAACTTGGACAACTGTATGGGAAACTGGAAATTCATCCCTGGTTTGGCACCTATGTCTCTGATGCAAACAGGTAACCTGTAAATGGTTCATCTCCCAGGCCCATGCTTACACTGATCAAGGGTATCAGAACTCGTCAGAGATTTGGAATGCATGGCTAGGCTTAAAATGACCTTGTGGTCATTAGCCTAGTACACACTTATGAACCTACAAGACAGGCTCATCCCTTTCAAGCACCGTTTTTCAAAGGTCACTTGAAAAACCAGCTTGAGTCTTCGGGGGTGGGGTGGGGGTCGGGGGGGGTGACAAAGGAGATACTTGCCAGAACAGCTAGCTAGAATTTTGTAAATAATTACATGTCATTTGTGAATATCGACATGATTAATAAAAGACGTTTCTGTTACAATTGTATTAGAGCTGTAGTATGTCATATAAGACGGTTGGTACAGACATTTGTGCTGAAGAGGTATTTTACAAAGGGCTGTTTGAAATGTATCCACAGTGTGCCCTAGTGCAATACAACAGAAATGTGCATACATTATTGTAACTGTTTAATGTGTAAATTTTAACAGTGGCAACTGGGACACAGGAGGCTAACTTCAGAAAAATAGCTGAAATTAAAGTACTTTATGGCCATGCAATAAAAAGATGTTATCTTTCAGTTTCAGTGCAGCAGGAGACACTGTCTATTAGAGAAGTTTTCTGTATTGCCTTGGAAGTGTTTTATTGTTTAATGACTTCCAGGATCATGAAAAAGACCTATGGGGAAAAAAAAACGTCTGTATTTTCATAGGTGGATGCTAAATACTGCTACCTTTCAGCAGTGGGAGTTTACCTGGTACAGAGTCAGATGACAAGAAACGATGGCGTTCTGCAAGCTATTCAAGCAGTAATATTTCAGATATTAATTTAAGAACTCTCTCAGATCAGTGTGCATTCTATATTCTGTCTTTGACCTGACAACATCAGCTACAGGATCTATTCACCACATCTGCCTTGCTACTCTAATTAAGTGTACTAAGGTATAGCAATTCTCTTAGATACAGTCAGGCATAAAGCAAAGCTTAGCTTAAATATTTTTCTTTATTTATTTGAGACTGTCCTGTTTTATTGTATTAAATATTTCCTGTGATTCTGAAATCTGATGTTACTGCAAATGTATATTTAGTATTGTCTTGCTCTTTTACTATTTATTGAATATATGTAAACCTTTCATTGTGGCTGATCTGTCTAGAAATATTTAATTTCTGAGAGTACTTGCATATTTATTTGGTGATACTGTGGGCCACACCCAATAGCCTTGCTCTTGGTCAAACTACCATTTGTATTGATGGTAACATTACACAGTAAGATAGGGCATCCTTTGTTAAAGGGCCTTAAAGGAGCTGATAAAGAGCTGGTTGGTGGCAGTAATAACCACCTTATAGTCTGGGCAAAGGGGGGGGCATAGCTAGTAAACCTGAGCCAGCCTTTCCCATGTGTGTGTGTGGGTGTGTGTGTGTGTGTGTGTGTGTGTGTGTGTGTGTGTGTATGTAAAACAAATCTCCAACAGTGTGTTTGTCAGCTACTTGGGCAAGGACACAACGCACTGGTTGGACAGAGAGTGTAGGAGGTCTTGGCTTGGCCACTCAGCTGAGATCTCAACTCTATAGCTTTGCCAGTGGGGAGTCTTACTGGGGATCTGGAGAAAAGGCAGAAACCAGAGACTGACTGTGGTCTCCGTGTGCTCTTAAAGAAAATTGCACTTGATGTAGAGAGCCACATCTGGAAAAAACTGTCTGTGCACCTGTCACTCTTCCAGTGTACATTCCCCCACTGGTGCCAGTGGTGAGGATTGTGGCTCCTTGATTACTGCTGCCAGTGGTGGGATGTCACAACTTCGACAATATGCACAAGTTCAGAAAGCTTGCTGTTAAGCAACTGTTTTCTGATAACAATTCTAGAGCACAAAAAAGTACAGTTGCATACACTTACCATAAATGTATTCACTGTTGCAGTCATCACTTTTGGGTTATCACTGTCAGGGTAGCCCTCGGCCGGCCAGAATACCAGAGGCTTAGTATTTCTGCGTTGGTTGCTGTCGCTTCAGGACTGATGTCACGTCATCAGTAGTATAAAGTAAAGCAGCCAACACCATTACATCAGTTTTTCTTCCCTAACCTGTCAGTAGCCCCCAAGTAGGAGCCAGGTTCTGGTGGAAGAACCCCACCAGTAGAAAGTAAATACCAATATGTCCCTTGTAAGGAAAGATATGAAAGGGGGATGGAGGGAAGGAAACCAGGACTGCAGCAGTGAATACACTCGAACATCTACATTTATGGTAAAGGTACACAACTGTATTATGTTCTTCGTGCTTTACTTTTGCAGTCATCACATTTGGGTTGATTCCCAAAGCTGGGGAAATGGGTGGAAGCAGTCAAGGAAACTAGGGGCTGGCTTGGATGCCCTGCAAGACTGCAGAGGCAAACCCTGCCCTGGAATTGGAGAAGAGAGGCAGGTGGTAATGTTTGGTAAAAGTGTGAACAGATGTCCAGGTGGCAGCCTCGAGGATGTCCCTGGTGGGGACTCCTCTAAGGAAAGCTGCAGAGGTGGAGGCTGCTCTGGTGGAGTGAGTCCTGAACCATTTGGGGGGAGGCTTTCCATGTTGTTTGTAGCAGAAATGGATGCAGTGTGCTATCCATTTGGAAATGGCTTGTTTGGAGATGGCTTTGCCTTCTGCCCCTGTAGCAAAGCTAACCATCAACTGCTCAGAAGTTCTGAAGGATTTAGTCTTATCTAGATAGAATCTGAGCTGTCTGTGCACAGCTAGAGAGTGCAGGATCCTTTCCCCCCTTGTTTTGGGGATTAGGAAAAAATTGGGCAAATGAAAGGATTGGTTAATGGACACCACCTTGGGCATGAAGGATGGGTTAGTTCTGAGGGATACCCTGTCTTCATGGTAGATGATGAAGGGATCCACAGCCATGAGCGCTTGCAGCTCGGAGATGCTTCTGACTGAAGAGATGGCCAGAAGGAAAGCGGTCTTCCAGGAGAGAAATTTTAGCTTTGCAAAAGAAGTTGGTTTGAAAGGGGGCAGGGTGAGCTTTTCCAATGCAAAGTTAAGGTCCCAAGCCAGGGTTGGTGCTCTTCTGGGTGGCCTCAAGTTGCTAGCCCCTCTAGGAACTGTTTGATCAAAGGGTGTGAGAAAAGGGGCCACTCAGTGGGGAAAAGAGCAGAGATAGCAGAAGCATGAATTTTTATAGAGCAGAAAGCGAGGCCACTGTGTAGTAGGTCAGCTAAGTAACCCAAAATGAGAGGGAGGGAGGGCTGTGCTGTCCTGGCTCCGCTAGCCTGGATCCAGGTGCAAACCTTTTCCATTTGTCAACATAAACTTTCTAGTGCTAGGGCGTCTGGCCTCGCATATAACATCTAGAACCTGTTTACCGAGGTTGGCAGATTGATCCGGGGTTAGGAAATAAGCCATGCTGCCAAACTGAGTGTCTGCAATTGGGGATGCATGAATTCCCCTTCCCTCTAGGTCAGGAGATTTGGAATCTGAGGAAGATGCCATGGCGGCAGTGTGGACAGACTGCGCAGCAAGGGGTACCAGTGCTGGCATGACCAGTCTGGAGCTATAAGAATTGTCCTTGTTTCTTTCCTCCTTTATTTTTAGCAGTACCCTGGGGATGAGAGGTACTGGAGGAAAGGCATAGACCGACAGATTTACCCAGGGGAAGGACAAAGCATCCACTTTCAAGCCATGCAGTGATGCTCCCTGGTGCATAATTTGCTGACCTGATGGCTGGTGTGGCAAACAGAGGTCAACCTTCAGGGTGCCCCATTTCTGAGTTACTAGGGTGAAGGTTCTTCTGCTGAGCTGCCACTCGTGTGGGTCCAGAAGATTTCTGCTCAATTGGTCTGCCAGAGAGTTGAGAGAACCTGGTAGGAATTGTGCTAACAGGTGCAGCTGCATGGCAGAGGCTGTGTGCCAAAGGGTCATGGCCAGCCTGTATAGAGGGTAAGCGTGAGCCCCTTCCTGCTTGTTGATATACCACATCCCAGTCGGGATGTCTGTTTTGATCAGGCGAGCCTCTGGGGAGAGAAGGAGCTTGAAAGCTATCAAGGCGTGCTGGACAGTCATCATCACTTTTTGGTTGATGTGCAGAGGGATTTGTTGCAGGATCCATTGGCCCAGGATGCATTTGCCATCCAGGTGTGCACCCCAAACATAGTCTGATGCGTCTGTGGTGAGGGTATGGACAGTGGGGGGAGTGGTGAGAAAGGTAGTCTGTTGTTGTGGGAGCATGCTGTTGCCCACCAAAGAAAATCTTTTCTTAGGCAAGGAATTATAGGTATAAGAGTCTCCAGGTCTTGAGAGTGTTGACACCAAAGGCTTTTTAGGTACCACTGAAGTTTCCTCATATGCAGTCTGGCATGTGAAATGAGTAGTATGCAAGATGCCATGAACCCCAGAGCTTGCATGATCTTCCTTGCAGATAAATGGATGAGAGAAGTAGGCTGTCAGGAAAATTTGTTTTTCTGGTGTAAGGAATGCCATCTGAGATGCTGTGTCCAGGCTTGCTCCCAGGAAGATAATCCTTTGGGTGGGCACCTGTTTGGATTTCTTTTCGTTGACTGTGTACCCTAGGGAGGTTAGTAGGGTCTTCACAAAGCCCAGGTGCTTGAGCAGCTTTTCCTGGCTGTCTGCCTGAATAAGGCAGTCGTCTAAGTATGGGTAAATCTGGATATTCCTTTGTCAGCAAAAGGCAATGGCCAGAGCCAGACATTTTGTGAAAACTTTGGGAGCACAGCAGATAAGCCAAAGGGAAGCGCAAAGAACTGAAAGTGTTGAGATCCTGCCCTGAAACGGAGATATTTCCTGCATGATTCCCTGATAGGAATGTGGAGGTAGCCTCTTAGATCAGGGTGGCTAGCCAATCGTCCTTGGAGAGCATGGGTAGCAGCTGCTGGAGGGTGAGCATTTTGAATTTTGGGATCACCAGGAAGGTGTTTAGAAATGACAGATCAAGGATGGGGTGCCAGGTAACCTCTTTTCTGTTCACCAGAAAAAGTCTTGAGTAGAAACCTTGACCTATCTGTTCTGCAGGAATGTGCTCTACTGCCCTCATAGAAAGCAGGGAGAGAATTTGCTTTTGAGCCTCTGCCCACTGGTTTTGGGGGTTGGAAGGGTGTGGAAGGAAAACTTGTATCCCTGAGACACTATGTTGAGAACCCAGTGGTCGCTGGTAACGATGGCCCAGGTGCTTGCGTGAAAGGGGAGTTTTGCTCCTAGGGGTAAGTGAAGGTGGGCAGAGGGAGGGGGTGGGGGAGGTGACTCATTATGAGTTCTTACCATAAGGGGGTGGCATAGAACTTCCTGGTTTTGAAGTGGAGGTAGTTCACTGCTTACATCTTTGCATTCCCTGTGGCTGCTGTCTGGGGAGTCTGGTTCCCCGGGGCCTTGGCTGGACTGGCTTAATGGGAGCAAGGAAAGGACCTGTGCTTGGTGGGACAAAGCTTGCTGGACCTGTAAGCAATCCTTAACTGTCTGTATAGATTTTGCCTTTTCTTTCATCTTTTTAAGACCTCTTCTGGCTTAGTGCCAAATAAGTTGTCTTTGTGCAAGAGGGCATCCAACAATTTAGATTTGACATGGTCTGGCAGGGGCTGTTCCATAAGCCATCCATGCCTTCTAATGACAGCTCCAGTGACCGCTGCCCTTTAAGAAGCTTCTAGGGCATCAAAACCACAGTGCAAGGTGTGTTTAGTTACTTGACTTGCAGAATGCATTAACACTTGTAACTCTTTAGATTCTGCACAAGCAGGAAAGGAATACATTTTTGTTTGGGGAGTTCCAGGATATGTTGCTGAAATTTTAGCATGTGGAACTGACAGTTTAGTGCCCTAATAGCAAGAGTAGCTGAGGTGTGTACTTTTTACCCCATCTGTCTAGTGCTCGGGAATCCCTACCTGAGAGGGTGGGATTCTTAGCAGAGATTGCTTTAATCCTTTTAGGCCCTTGAGAAATTACCTCAGGGTCAGCAGTAGGATTTTTAAAAAGAAATTTGTGCGGGTCAGGGACTCAATAGTACCGGTCTGGTTTTCTGGGTGCAGGAGGTAGGGTGTCAGGAGTCCAGCTGGATTCCAGGAAAACATCCGTCACAAAATCCAGGACTGAAGGGATGGCCAAGGGTCTGTGCTGTGGAAGATCTAAGAATTCCCCAAGTCTCTTTTTAGACTGAGGGTAGTCTTGACTCTCCCATTGGAAATGGTCCCTTAAGGTCTGAAGGGTTTCCCCAAAGGAAAAATCCTCTGGATCCTCTGAGGCTGAAGGGATGGAATCCTCTGCATCAAAATCTGAATAAGTATAGAGGGGTTGCATGTCTACATACTCAGATGCATCAGAGTCATCTGACTCTTGTTCAAACAAAACTACAGTGGACAGATCTATTTTCCTTTTGGAGGGGGTAAGCTTGGCTTCCCCTGATCAGCATGACAATGTCTTCTGCCAATTTGAGACTGAGGCAAGGAAGCAGGTACCTGAGATTGGGTCAGTTTCTTGGGTGTGGTTCATACCCTGGGCCTAAGAAACTCGGTCATTTTCGAAAGAACGGTAGTTGCAAAATAAGACATCGGTTTGTGTCAAGAATCGTTAGTGCAAAGGACTTCCTCGGAAGCCGGTGCCTGCTCAGTGGCTCGGGACCCATCCAAGGTAGAGACGACCGCAGGATCCGTAGTTGAAGAAGAGTTTTGCAGCATACCGGATTCCGAAAGGGTCTTGGTAGCAGCCTGCGAATCCACAGAAGTGGGCATCAGGGATGGACGACTAGCTCAATGGAAGTGTCGTCGGTAGGTTTGGACCTGTGTGGTCTGTCTCTGTCTTTCTCTAAGTTTTTCTGAAGATCTGCTGTTGGATGGCTTACCAAAGCCATAGCGGAATTCAAGAACTGTAAGCGAAAATATCTAGCTACAATAAGGGCCTGACAATGGATAGTTCTGGTGCTGAACAAAGCACAGAAGTGACAACGGGGGAACGTCTTTGTCTGGGCCTAAACAAGTGATGAAGTAAGAATGAAAGTCTCGGTGTGGTATTTGCTTTCCAAAGGCGAGGCAATTAACTTTTTCTGACATCGGTTAGTGCAAGAAAAAGGGATCCCCAAAAGGGTACTTAGCTTTAGAAGACTTCAACTTCACTTTGGCAGATGAAACTCAGGTAGAGGACAACCGGCACTCGTGCAAACTGCTTCGGGCTCCAGGGCAAGAAAGACTGATGTAATGGCATCAGCTGCCTTACTTTATACTACTGATGACCTGACGTCAGTCCTGAAGTGACAGCAACCGATGCAGAAATACTAAGCCTCTGGTATTCGGCCCGGCCGAGGGCTACCCTGGCAGGGATAACCCAAATGTGATGACTACAACAGTGAAACACAAAGAACATCTGTTAGCACAACGAACCAGGCAACAGAAAGTGAAAGGGCTGTCACCAAGCTTAAGGAGCCTGTAACAAGGAAGATACCAAGAAATCCTGTAAAAGTATTAGAAATATTTCGAAACTTTTATGAAAGTTTGCATAAAGCAGAGAAATATGGAAACCAAGAAAAGGTACAAATGGAAATATTTATGAAAGAATTAAATATGCCAAGTTTCAAGGCAGATGAGGCTCAATTACTAACAGTTAGGATAGGAAGAGATGAGATAAAAATGGCTATGTATAACCAATCTGTAGGAAAGTCCCCAGAAACAGATGGTATTCCTGTGGAAGTTTAGAAACTAGGAGAGAAAAAACTGATAGAGATCTGAAAGGTTTTGTTTAACATTACTTTAAGAGGTGAAGTAATACCAGCATCCTGGAAGAAGGCGAAGGTAATGGGTAAAGATCCATCGGATCCAGCTTCATAGAGGCCCCATTTCAATACTAAACCATGATTACAAAGTGTCTATGTCTATAATGGCTAAAAGAATGGCAAAAGTGAAACCAAAATTGATAGATATTGATCAGTGTGGTTTTGTGGAGGGGAGGCAACCATCTGACAATATTAACGGAACACTGATGATCCAGAGAGAAGCAGAATGTAAAATACTACTGTTATTGGTGTGTCTTGATGCAGAGAGAGCATTTGACAGTAGACTGGGACCTCTTGAGCAGGGCAATGGAAGCACTTGCTTTCCCTAATCTTATCAACCTTATAATTGCGAATATATATGAAGGATCAGAGGTGAAAATTAAAGTGGGTGGGGTCCTCTCTGATAATTTCTGCTCTAGTACAGGAACCAGGCAGGGTTGTCTGCTTTCTCCTTTGTTTGCATTATATTTAGAACCACTGGCAAAGAAAATAAAGGACTCAGAAATTTAAGGATA
The DNA here is from genome assembly GCF_019279795.1 of Protopterus annectens. Taxonomy (NCBI): domain Eukaryota; kingdom Metazoa; phylum Chordata; order Ceratodontiformes; family Protopteridae; genus Protopterus; species Protopterus annectens. The sequence goes on from NC_056725.1 coordinate 803,910,910, forward strand.
TAACTGGCATGGTAGTCAGGAATAGTTGGTTCTATTTGCAGATATTTTATACATAAATCCAAAAAAAAAAGACATTACAGTGTTGCGGTACATTCTGAGACAATTTCAGCAATACTGGTAAATTATGTACCCAACACATGAACTAGTTCAGGAATAGCCCTATTTATGGGGGCCTGATAAAATTAAATATTTAGGAGTATGGATTAAAAATGATTATAGATCATAAGCATATTTTGGATAGGAAAATAAATCCTAAAGCATTGCCCTTTATGGACAAAATTAGTCTGATAAAATATGGGGTCATGGACCACATAATAACCTGTGTCTCATCTTTGCAAACTTTATTTCAGTCCGTAGATTTATTGCAATATATGATGGTTCTTCAACCTTTCCACAGGAATCCTAATTTTAAACTAAATAATCAGCTGATCGATCTCAGCAAATTTCCATTAATACTTAATCTGACTCTATTTGATGTTTTTAATAAACTTGACTTATCGGCTTTACAAATTAGACAGGAAATGAATCTACCTAGAAGTTACATTGTTATAATGAGACAAGTTAAAGAACTTGCCTTGAGCTACTTTAGGAACTTTAAACCTGCAGCGGATTTGTGGATAAGTGCTCTGAATTGTGGCAAGCTATCCAACAAGACACTAAATTTATAGCAACTGCATATAAATTAATTAAGGATTTGAAATTTCAGGACAAAATTTTGCTTTCAGAGTATTGGGTAAAAAAGTAACAGTAACAGACAATCAGATATTAAAAGCAATTGATATAACTAGGAAATCAGTTTCTTTTCAAAAACTGATGTACACGCAATTGATGATTTGGAACAATGCATATTACACACATCTTAGATTACATAAATTTAACCCTAGGAATTCTCCAATCTGTCCATACTGTGCAGATCAAACAGCGGATCTTCTTCATATGTTCTGGAGTTGTAAATGCGTATATAAACTTTGGAACTCTCTTAAAGTACAACTGCAAAAGATGGGTTATCAAAGTTCTACACTGTCATGGGAATTTATGATTCTACACATTCCTCCAAGAGAGCTTTCCAGATCGCAAACTATTATCTGTATGAATATTTTTTTGCTGATGAAACTCTATATAGCCACAAATTGGCTAGAACCACATAAGACATCATGGAATAATTTTAAGCTTGTGGCTATAAAGCATATACTAGCACATAAATTACTTCTGAAACAAACTAACAAAAATATTAATAACCCGAAAATATGGGAAAAGGTCTTCAATATTATATTAGCATGATACTGATTTTAGGAATATATTAAATATAGGAAGCATTTCATGTAGATATTGTATAAATGGTTTGTAGTAGTTATAGTGTATTATGTGTGTGATGTTTATTGTATTTTTGTAATGTTTTTGGAAAATATATTTCAATAAAAATTTATTATGGAAAAAAAAAAATGATTATAGTGTGGTAGCTAAGGATATGTGGGACAATACTAAACAAAAGATACTACAAAAACTGAGAAAATGGAAACTTTGTTATATGTACATGGAGAGCAAGATACAAGCAGTTAAAATATTTTTAGTACCATTAGTCCTATACACAGGTCAGGCATAGGTTCATAGATTCATACTACGCTATCTGCCCTGGGGCATTTATAAGCCTAGCCCGATTGTGTTTGGCTTACGCCACCCCTTGATTTGAGTATACTGTGCCCTTTTTAAAGTTTAGTTTACTGTGCCTCTAATAGTGACACGGAAGTAACCCCCGGGACAAACCTACGATCCCCCACCCACTCATCAAGATTCTTCTTGAAGAGAGTCAGTGAGGTGCTCTGCCTAACATGAATTGGAATTATATTCCAGAGCAAAGGGAGCCTCTGGGTTATGAATCTGTCCCTCCAGCATGTTCTATTTATTTCTGTGCTGAGGTTCAAGTCCCTCGAGCGCGTGGCTCTAAGGGATTTAGATTTACTGAGGTGGAGCATGTCCATTAATTCTGGGTTGGACATAGCTTTATATGTCAGGCATAGATCGCCTCGAAGTAGGCGGTATGCAACTGAGTAGAGCTGGAGTTTTTTTAACCGAGCAGCATATGGCATCTGTTTGAGTCCCTTGATCCTCCTGGTGAGGTACTTTTGGGGTCTTTCTAATTGCTGCAGGTGTCGGGTAAGGTACATCCCAAAGGGGGCATTGTACTCTATGATGGGCCTGATGAGGGATGAATAAAGGGGCACAATTACCTCTCTTGATCTAGATGTGAATCCTTTCATGATGAGGTGGGGCTATGTAGAAGGTCTTTCTAACCACTTTGGCAATGTGGTTGTCAAAGGAGAGATTGCTATCAACTTGGGTCCCCAGATCCCTAATTACTTTCTCTGTACTTAATGGGTTACCACCTATGTGGTAATTTGTGGGCACATTGTTTTTGCCAAAGGGTATGACTATATACTTTTTGGCATTAGACCATGGCTCTGGCACCAGTTATCCGTCTCTGCGAGACCTGTTTGAAGGATGTTTGTCTCAGCTGGAGAGTCGATTATGGCGCCCAGTTTGCAGTCATCTGCGAACTTGGTGAGCCATAGTCCTCCCACATTGGACTGTATCTCAGAAAAGTAAATAACGAACAAGAGAGGTCCCAGGACAGAACCTTGTGGGATGCCACTTGTGACCGGTTTCGAGTCTGACATGGCTCCAGCAACTCTGACTCTGTGGGTTCTGTCTTATTTTTATTTGCATATTTTTATCAACCAGAGCAGAGATCGTGGATACCAATTAATAAAGAGCTGAAAGACTATCTGGGAGGGGAAGACGGCAAGTGTCAAGTGGGATAAGAAGATTCTTCCAGTAGACCAAGGAGCATTGGGATTACCCAATTTGTAGGGATATTTCAGAGCTACACATTTAAGACTCCTATATGTAGCACAAGCAGAAAACTATACTTCAAAGTGGAAAGGGATGATGATGAAACACAGGGAAAGATCAAGAAAAGTACAGTTGTGTACACTTACCATAAATGTAGATGTTAGAGTGTATTCACTGTTGCAGTCATTACGTTTGGGTAATCTGCTGGCAGGTTGCCCTCAGTCGGCCTGAATTCCAAGGTCTTGGGTCCTGCATCAGTTGCTGTCTCCTCTTCCATGACGTCAGGTCGTCAGGGGGTATAAAACAGGCAGCCAATGCCATTTTCTTTAGTTTTTCTTGCCCCAGATGTCAGGTGCCCCCCAAATGGGTAGCAAAAATATATATAAACTACATATACATGCAACAATATAAACTTTACCTTCATCTACAAGCAAATACACCACAAAGGCTGTAGAAAATAGTGAAGGAAAGAGAAAACTCCAGAATAAAAGGGGGATGGCGGGGCGGGTAGCCTGGACTGCAACAGTGAATACACTCGAACATCTACATTTATGGTAAGTGTACACAACTCTACTGTGTACGCAACTCTACTATGTTCTTCATGTTTTACTGTTACAGTCATTACATTTGGGTAGAATCCCAAAGCTATGGATGGGAGGCTGGAGCTAGACTGCATTAGGGGCGGCTATAAGGCCCTGCAAAACTGCAGTGGTAAAGCCTGCCCTGGACTTAGAGTAGAGAGGCAAATGATAATGTTTTGTAAAAGTGTGAACAGAACTCCAAGTAGCAGCCTCTAGAATGTCTTTGGTTGGTACCCCTCTGAGAAAAGCTGCTGATGTAGCTGCAGCCCTGGTGGAATGAGACCTAATGCCCTTGGGCACCGATTTACCATGGTGTAAGTAGCAGAAACAAATGCAGTGGCTTATCCACTTTGAAATAGTCTGCTTTGAAATAGCCTTTCCCTCTGATCCTGCAGCAAATGCCAATAGTAGCTGCTCAGTTTTTCTCAGAGCTTTAGTCCTGCTCAAGTAGAATTTTAGCTGTCTGTGTACGTCCAAGGAATGCAGAATCCGATCCCCCTTGTTCTGCGGATTTGGAAAAAAGTTGGCAGATGAATAGTTTGGTTAAGAGCCACACTGGAAACCACCTTAGGCATAAAGGAAGGATTGGTCCTGAGGGACACCCTGTCTGGGTAAAATAAGATAAAAGGCTCCACAGCCATGAGGGCCTGTAGCTCTGAAACCCTTCTTGATTAAGTAATTGCCAGGAGCAAAGCTGTTTTCCATGATAAGAACTTTAGATCTGCAGTAACAGCTGGTTCAAATGGAGGCAGGGCGATCTTTTCCAACACATAACTGAGGTCCCATGCGAGAATTGGTGATCTTCTGGGAGGCCTTAAATTTTTGCCCCCTCTAAGATTCTGCTTTAGTAAAGGATGAGAAAAGATTAGTGGCTCTGTGTTGTAATGAGCCAAGATGGCAGAGGCACGGATTTTTTTTGATGAAAAAGATAGGCCTTTGTCAAGTATCTCAGTCAGGTATTGTAAAATCTGAGGAATATTTGGCTCTGCTGTGTCAGTTCCTTGTGCTTGGTTCCAAGCACAGAATCTCTTCCATTTATCAGCATAAGATTTTCTAGTACTAGGCCTTCTGGCTTCCAAAATGACATCCATCACAGATTTACTGAGAGGTGTTGTTTGAATAACTACCTGATCAGCCATGCTGCCAGGTTCAGTGTTTGGAGCAGATTGTGCAGGATCTGATTGTTTTGCTGAGACAGTAAGTGAGGTATGTGAGGCAAGTACCAAGTGGGGAATTGAGACATATTCCTTAGGATTGGATACCAGTATTGGCGGGGCCAGTCCGGGGCAATTAGCATCATCTTTGTTTTTTCTTGTCTGACCTTTAGTAGAACCTTGGGAAGGGGAGGCAGAAGAGGAAAGGTGTAAACTGATAGGTTTTTCCAACTGAAGGATAGGGCATCCACTTTCCATGCTTGTCTGTGATAAGCCCTTGAGCAGAGTTTGTCCAGTTGATAATTCTGAGGAGAGGCAAATAGGTCTATGTCCAGGCTCCCCCATTTCTTTGTTATCATGCTGAAGACTTGTGGATCTAGCTTCCACTCATGAGGGACCATAAGGTTTCTGCTTAAGTCATCTGCCAGAGTATTTTGTTTTCCTGTCAGGAATTGAGCTTGAAGATGTACTTGGTAAGTTAAGGCTGTGTCCCACAGTGCCATGGCTAGTCTGCAAAAGGGGTATGAGTGTGTGCCCCCCCCTGCTTGTTTATGTACAACATAACCTTGGTGTTGTCCATCTTTATCAGTTGTTGTCCTGGATGAAGTAAGTCCTTGAAGACTGTCAGGGCATTTTGAACAGCTAACATCTCTTTTTGGTTGACATGCAGATGCATTTGTTTTGGGGTCCATATGCCCTGAATGCATCTTCCCGCCAGGTGGGCCCCCTCCCATGCATAGTCTGATGCATCTCTTGTCAAGGTTTGGCTGGCAGGGGGTAGTGTGAAAGCTCATCCCATGTTTTGGTGACATGCCTTTACCCACCAAAGAAACTCCTGTTGTAGGCAGGGAATGAGTGGAATCATTGTTTCCAGACTGTGACAATGTTGACTCCATAAATTTTTTAGGTACCTCTGTAGTTTCCTCATATGCAGTCTTGCATACGGAATCAGTAGAATGCACGATGCCATGAACCCAAAAGCCTGCAGAGTTCGTCTTGCAGTTAACTGGGTTTTTCTTGCCATCTGTTTGAAGTAAGTAGGCAGTTGTCTTTGCTTGTCTGGCGTAAGGAAAGCCATCTGGGCAGTTGTATTCAAGCTTGCACCCAGGAATGTTATCTTTTGAGAGGGTACCAGTTGTGATTTCTTTTCATTTATTGTGTACACTAGGCAAGTCAGAAGCCTTTTCACAAACGCCATATGCAGAAGAAGAATGTCCTTGTTCTCTGCTTGAATGAGACAGCCGTCCAAGTAAGGATAGATTTGTATACTTCTTTGTCTGCAAAATGCAATTACTGGTGCCAGACACTTTGTAAAAACCCTAGGTGCAGTAGATAAGCCAAAGGGCAGTGCAGAGAATTGGTAATGCATAAAGCCAGCCTTGAAACAGAGGTATCTTCTGCACGATTCCCTTACTGGGATATGCAGGTATGCCTCTTTTAAATCTAATGTCACCAGCCAAGCGTTCTTGCCCAGCATGGGCAGACGCTGCTGCAAAGTTAGCATTTTGAATTTTGGAATGTCCAGGAATGTGTTCAAAATTGACAAATCCAGTATTGGGCACCAGGCCTGGTCTTTTCTGGGTATCAAGAACAATCTGGAATAAAACCTTGTCCTTTTTCCTGTTCTGGCACTGGCTGATAGCCCCCATATCCATGAGGGACGTAACTTGTTTCTATGCCTCTGCCCATTGATTTTTTTGTCAGATCTGGCCAACCGTTTGCAATTGGCAGAGTGCGGAAGTGGAATCTGTATATCCCTGAGATACTATGTTTAACACCCACTTGTCCTGGGTTATTAACTGCCAATTGTGAGCATAAAGTGCTAATTTTCCCCCTAAGGGTGCTGTCAAAAGATAAGTGCTTGGTGATGGCAGAAGGAAGTCATTGAGACTGTTTACTGTAGGGTTGCGCTTTATTTCTTCCAGATTTGGAGGTAGAAGCACCCCATTGCTTTGACCTGTAAGAATCCTGTGACTGTTATCTAGAACCTTTAGGGCACCTGGATTTGCCCCGTGGAGCTCTGTTGGACACAGGAAAGGGACAATTTTTTGTAGGCCAGTGTCTACTGAATCTTGGTGGCTGCACTTGTAAGAAGTCTTTTACAGTTTGCATAGACTTAGCTTTGTCTTCCATTTTCTTTAAAACCTCTTCTGCCTTAATACCAGAGTATCATGCTGTAAAGGTGCATCCAGCAATTTAGCTTTAACATGAACAAGCAAATTTTGCCCTTTTAGCCAGGCATGCCTCCTAATCACAGATCCAGTAACTGCGGCCCTGCAGGAGGCCTCTAAGGAATCAAACCACATTGCAATGTATGCTTTCCAACTTGTTCTGCTGCATGCAATAATTCCTGCAATTCTTTATTTTTTGCACATTCAGAAATCAACATCATTTTCTGATTCAGTAATCCCATAACATGTTGATACTTGAGCATATGAAACTGGCAGTTTAAGGCCATAATTGCCAAGGTTGCAGGTGTATAAACCTTCTTTCCCCATATATCCAGTGCCCTGGAATCTCTGTCAGAGGGGGTAGGATTTTTTGCTGTTGAGGCCTTAACACCTTTTGGACCCTGTGAAATAGTTTCAGGGTGAGCAGCAGGGTTTCTAAATAAAAATTTGTGAGAGTCAGGAACCCTGCAATATCTGTCTGGCTTGCTAGGAGCCGGAGGTAAGGAGTCTGGAGTCGAGCTTGACTCCGGGAACACATCATCCACAATGTCTAAAACAGGAGGTTTGGCTAAAGGCCTATGCTGAGGGAGAAGAAGGAAATCCATGAGCCTCTTTTTTGATTCTGAGAAATATTGACTCTCACAGTGAAAATGCTCCCTCAAAGTATGCAAGGTTTCTCCAAAGGAATAATCTTCAGGAGGAGATGCAGATGGGATAGATTCCTCTGCATCAGAATCCTCATAGGGTGGTATAGATAATTCCTGATCAGAAGAGGAATCAGAAGAAATAGAAATCTGATCTGAAGATTCATAATCAGTGTCTTGCCTAGGCCTCTTATCAGGAGGGGGTTGGGAACCCCTGATCAAGGTAATTAGGTCCTCAGCCATTTTGATCATCTGCTTTTTGGGCATAAAGGCCTGTGCACATACCTCATGCGTCGGTTTGTCAGCTTTAGAAGTTGCTTTTGTCTTTGATTTTGAAGCTGGCATCGTTTTATTATAAAAATGCCGTGGCCTGAATACACCCTCAGAAGCCGGTGCCTGCTAAGCAGCTCTGCACCCATCCGAGGAAGAGACATCCGCGGGTACAATACTTTGAGAATCTCGCGGTGTGCCAGACTCCACATGCGTCTCGGTAGGGGCCTGCGACTTGAAAGTAGCGGGTATCAGGGTCTGCAAAAGCACCACACTGAGTACCGGCGACTGGCTTAGTAGAAGCTTAGTCATCAGTTTTGGACCTCGATGGTCTGTCTCTGTCCTTTTCTTTGCGTTTTTTGTGAGCTCCGGTAGTCGGATTGCTATCAGATGACATTTCAGGACAGTTAAATCTGTTTCCAAGATATTTTGAAGCAAAAACATACCGACACTTAATAGTGCGTTGGTTAAATCTTGCACAAAACCGACAGCTAGGCACGTTATGATCTGGGCCTAGGCAAGGAATACAGTATAAATGGAAATCCTTATGAGGTATTTGCTTCCCACATGTAATGCAATTATTAACTTTTACTGACATCAGTATGGAGCAAGAAAAAGTTTCCCCAACGAGGTACTTAGCTTTAATGAAGACTTCGGTTCTGAAACTCGAATTCAAAAATTTCAGGAGTTGGCCGACCGGCACTTGCAAACTGCTTCTGCTTTGGGCACCACGCGGCAAGAAAGACTAAAGAAAATGGCGTTGGCTGCCTGTTTTATACCCCTGACGACCTGATGTCATGGAAGAGGAGATAGCAACCAACGCAGGACCCAAGACTTTGGAATTCAGGCCAACTGAGGGCAACCTGCCAGCAGATTACCCAAATGTAATGACTGCACCAGTGAAACACGAAGAACATCAAGGAGAGACTGGGATTTTGGATGCAGGCCTTTAAGGAGAACAATAATCATGCAGAATATTATATCCATAAAGTAGCAGAAAGTATTCTAGGAACTAAACAAACAGGAATGGAGAAAGCGGATTCTGCTGACAGGGCTGACTGCAATTGGAGATACAGACAATAGGCAAGAGGGGGGCTGGAATTTATTGGAGAAAACTGGCAAAGGAACCAATGTATTGGGAGGGAGCAAATAACTAGAAAGGGGAAGGTAATAGAAAGGGAAGAGGCCAAGAATTTATTTTGACTACAGGTTACAGACTGCCTTCCCTATCAAAGACTGATATCAGAGCATGGGCAAAAAGAAAGAAATAGGAGGGTCCTGAATGAAAGATCAGCACTGGTAGAGTTTTTAATAGAATCGAGAACAGAAGTTGCCGTTAAAAAATGAATAATTAGTGCAGCATATAAAATATTGCATGGTAATTATAAGAATCAATCACACAATTTTAGAAAGGACTGGGATGAGAGACTGGATAAGCAATTCACAAAGATTTATGTACATATCTCCCAAATATGAAACAAAGTCTGAAAGATTTAGGATCTTTGCCTGGAAGTGTTTACATAGTATTTTTATATCTCAAGTCGACTCCAAAGAATTTTTCCTCAGGTGGATAGCAAATGTTGTAGATGAGACAAGCAAGAAAGAGGTGTCTGGGAACATTTTTTGGGAGTGTAATGAGCTGGCAGACTTTAGGGATTCCCTGTGAACTGCTCAGTCGGAGATCCTGGGTGGGCAGATTGAATTGACTAACAAAGAACTGGAACCACCTAGACATACTAAAGCCTTGCTGAGTCTAATTATGGTGGTTGCCAAAAAAGCAATTACTAGAAAATGGAAATCAAAGTCTACACCAACTTTACTACAAGTTGTGACTATAGCAACATAGATAAAAAAACTGAATTTGGGATCCTTAGAAAAAGGACAGAACAAACTCCATAGAAAAAAATGGGAATTGTGGGAACAATATATGCAGAGAAGAAACTAGGTTTAAGAGGCAGGATTTGAATTAGCCAAATAATGCTCAACTGCCAATGACTGGATGATTATAAGTGATGTATAATGTTTGCACAATGCTGTTTGCTTATTTATATAAATGTAAGATTGCCTATGTCACGCATGATAATTTAATAAAGATGTTTATTGGGGGAAAAAAGGTAAGGGTTTTATTTTGTGCGCTCATGTGTGTGTGTGTGTGTGTGTGTGTGTGTGTGTGTGTGTGGCAGTAGAAGGAGTACAAATGCTCACACCAGTACCTGATTTTACCTCATTTTTGGCTTTATTCCTCATAAAGTTAATGTTTTTCCCTCCAGAAAAAGAATGAGGACTGGTCACTAAATAATAAGACATTTTAATTTCAGACTTACAGTCCTCAGAAGCATGCTGATGCAAAGCTTGTTATTCTAGCAACTTTATAACTGCAATATCTACACCTGATTTGTCATCTAGTTTTCTTTCACTTACTCCTTAATTATTGAGGTAGAGGCTGAGAGGTGGGTTTGGGAGGTGATGTGGGTAGCATTCTGTATTCGGAGAATAGTTAGCCAAAATGCATTCCTTTATGTCTTGTTCATGTATTCATTCATTCATTCATTTGATTGCATCAAAGATCAGTGGTCATTCATCCAAGGTGATGTAACTGAAGATCACATCTGTCTGTGCCAGGTGCTATGGCTTACTCCCCCAAACAATAAGGCATATAAGAAAGTTAAGAAGTTAACTTGTGACTGTTCCTGCCATTTCACACTGAGCTAACTGGAGGAAGTCGGAGGAAGGGCTCTGAGCTAACTTATCTGTGATATATAACATTAAGTATCCTGTTTTTTGCTTATTTCTGAGTTACTTATAGCACTTTTATTTTACTCACTGTGTGTGCGGTATTAAGTAGAATTTTCTACAATTGTTAAGCATCTGTTTGGGTTTGTTTGTTCTGATTTTTGTTTCCCACCCTACCTCCCTCTTTTTTATACTTGGTGGCTTTGCAGTCGCCCTCCCCTACTACAAATTTGATCTGGGACACTCCTCCCAGTCTAGTGTCATTACCTCATTCTACCAATTCCAGGGAGAAAATTTGATAAGGCCAACCTAGTTCGCTTCTGCTCCTCCTTTCCCCTTTACACAAAAAAAAAAAAATAAAAAAAATTCTAAGCTTGTTTCCTGCCTTTCCTATAAGTTGTCTAGTCCAGATACAGATTTGCTGTATCCAGAACTGTTTGTAAGCTTCTGGGCTCCCAAGACTTTCTGTGGTGGAGGGAAGCCTTCTAGCTTAATTTAGTTTCTTAGAACTAGCCAGTTTTCTAGTTTCAGTACTCAGATCTGTTTCTTTGAGATCAGCACTTATTCAGAACTCACTATAAGCACTAAATAAGCTACAAATTACTAAATCACTCAACTTTCCTCACTTGGCTAGAGGAAAACAGTTTTTAATACTTAATAAATAAGCACCTATCCAGGCATGTCTAGGGGTCAGCTCCCAGTGTTTTCTCCTGTTTACCTGATGAATCTGGGCATCTTGGGGCAATGCAGCAATTGCCTCATGTACACAGACAACCCTCTCCTCCTACTACTACTACAACCTGTGACAATATGCACTTATATAACCAAACTGGAAGCAAAGCTCTCTTCACCCAAGACTGGACTAGACAGTCAAGAGGAGAAGGTAAACACTTGCACCACACCACACTCATCATATAGTCCCTCAAAACCTACACCACCAAAGCACACGCAAAGAAACACTACACACACCTACATTCACGGAGGCTCTCAAAAAAATCTAACCAAGCAAAAGGGACCTCCAAAGCAGAAACGCAAGCAACAAAATCCAAGTGACACAGCCCATAAACTCAGTGTGCTCCTCAACCACAGCCCATAAGGTATAACAACGTACCCAACACTCTAGTCATAGGTGCCTACATAGTCAGGCACACTGATGTTCCACTCATCAGGCTAAACAAGGAGAAAGCTACTGTCACAGCTGCCTGTCAGGTGCCAGGATCTGCCACATAACGCATGCAATCAGCTCACTCCACAGTAAGTACAAATATGACTCTGTCATTGTCCATGTTGGTGTGAATGACCTGAGACGTACCTCCCTGGACTACATGAAAAGAGATATGGAGGAGCTTTCTGATCTTGCAGCCCAGGCAGGTATGACCCTAGCCCTGAGTAGCATCCTGCCATCACCCGGAATACCAAAGTACAAAGACAAAACGACTGACTTCAACAACTGGCTAAGCTTCTGTTGCCATTCTAAGGGGATCCAGTATCTGTCTGCCTGGGATGACATGATCGACAAACCACGATGTCTTGCCGGAGATGGTCTTCACCTGTCGCCCTTGGGATTCTGGACACTGGCTAAGGCTCTTGCCACCCCTATAGTGCCTTTTTTAGGCAAGATTCAAATGACAAATTCACCACCATAACAGGTACAAGCAAACAAAATCTGAGGGTAATGCTACTTAATGCTAGAAGTCTAAACCTCAAAATGCACTCACTCAAGGCACTCCTTAAAATGGAGAACATCGACATCTGTGCAGTGAGAGACCTGGTTCAAGGCTCCAGACAGCATCCCTGCATTTCCAGGCTATAATTCATACCACACCTTTCGGCCACTTAACCTGGACCGAAGCACTAAAGGCGGAGGTGTGTCCATATTCATGTATTCATTAAGGATATCCACACCTCCAGGCTAGTTGCTCAGCATAATGCATCAGAGATTATCCAAGTGCAACTAACTCTAGGCAAGACTGCAATGTAAACTGTAGCTTGCTACAGACCCCTCACCATGCCCCGGGATTCCCATTCCTCATTTCTTGATACACTGAAAAATGTTAGTGAACAACCTAACACCTAATAATGGGCAATTTCAACTACCTCACCATTAACTGGGAAAACTACTCATGTACCAACTCTTGTGCTCGTTTTCTGGAATTCATAAATTCCAATGCCTTGGATCAACTTATCCACAACCCCACCAGGGGCAGCAATTTCCGAGACCTGGTCATTACCAACATGGGCAACCGGTGTTCCACACCAGAGGTCAACTCCTCGTTAGTCAGATCCAACCACAAGCAAATCACTCTAGACATCCACATCCCACCCCCCACTCCCCATTACGGAAACCACCGTAAAAAATTTCTCCAAAGCCAACTTCATGCTTCTTAAGACAGAAGTGGCAAACTTCATGACACCCATGCTGACGGACAACAGAGATACGACTGTTGAATCCTATACAATTGCACTTTATAAGCACTTACACGAGTGCATGGATCGTGCAATCCCTAACAGAACCAAGATGCTATCCTCCAAAAAAAGGAAGCCAATCTGGTGGTCCCCAACTATAAACAAACTCTACAACAGAAGAAAGAAACTGTTGCAAAAAAGAGTAAAATCCCATGACTGGAGGAACTCTGTGGTCAGCCTCAGTAAGAAGCTGACATCCCTCATAAAATCCTCCAAAGCTAGTTACGAAAACAAAATCGCCACTGATTCTAAAGACAACCACAAAGCATTCTATAGCTATGTCAAGAATCTCAATGGCAACACTCAGATCTGCTCTGAGTTACAGCACAATGGCACTAAATATACAGAACCAACGATATTGCCAACATCCTGGCAGATAGGTTCAGTACTAACTTTACCCCTCTCTCATCCCCTAAAGGGCCCATCTCTATATCGGAAGAATGCAAAGTACCTGTAATCATGGCTGCACAAGTAAAAGAAACACACTCTCCAAAGCCAAGAACACAGCATCCACAGTACCCGACAACATTCCAGGCTGCATTCTACATGAACTACAGAAAGAACTGGCACCCCACCTAAGTACCATGTTCAATCATAGCCTCACCTCAGGCTTTGTGCCCACTGAATGGCACACAGCAACGGTATCCCACTCCACAAAGGGGGAGCCACCACGGACCCCAGGAACTACCACCCCATTAGCCTGATGAGCCTGGTATGCAAGGCTATGGAGCGTATCATCAAGGAACTTATAAACAATGACATTGGTAATCTCCAAACTCTGGACCCTACCCAGTTCGGGTTTGTAAAAGGCATATCATGTCTCCTAAACCTGATAGACTTTTATGAAGAGGTCACCAAAGCCGTACATGAGGGTAAGGTGGTGCACACAGCCTATCTAGATCTCGCCAAGGCTTTCGACAACATCCCCCACTCTGGAATTATAAACAAACTCACTTAACTAGGTATAAATCCCTATGTCACAAGATGGGTTGCCAACTGGCTCGTTGACAGAATGCACACTGTGGAAGTAGCAGACTTAATCCAACTTCAGACCAGTGACAAGTGGAGTACCACAGGGTTCAGTCTTAGGTCCTCTCCTGTTTGGTATCTACTTCTCTGAAGTATAGGCCAACACAGAAGGTCTTTGGCTAACAAAGTTTACAGATGACTGCAAACTAGGAGCCATAATCAAACTCCTGACGATGTGGACATTCTACAAAAGGGCCCCACTGAGACAGATGCCTGGTGTCAAAGCCATGGCCTCAAGCTCAATGCCAAAAAGTGCATTGTCATCCCTTTAGGTAAAAACTCTGTACCCAAGAACTACCACACAGGCAGTAGTCTACTTAACACCGAAAGTGTGATAAGAGACCTTGGGACAGAGGTGGACAGTAGTCTCTCCTTTGATAATCACATCGCCACAGTAGTCAGGAAATCCTTCTATGTGGCACACCATCACAAAAAGCTTTCTCATCCAGGAAAAAAGAGGTCATTGTTCCCCTCTACTCATCACTCATTAGACCCATTCGAGAGTACAACGCCCCCTTTGGTATGTACCTCACAAGACATCTACAACAACTGGAAAGGCCACAGAAATACCTCACAGAGGATTACCAGCCTCAAACAGATGCCCTACACAGACAGTCTCAAAAACCTCCAGCTTTACTCTGTAGCATATCGCCTACTCAGAGGCAATCTCTGTCTAACATACAAAGCTATGTCAAACCCAGAGCTGTTGGACATGCTTCACGTAAAGAAATCCCAATCCCTGGGAGCTACACGCTCTAGGGACCTAAACCTTGTCACCACAATAAACAGAACATGCTGGAGGGATAGATTCCTGTCCCAGAGACTTCCCATACTCTGGAACAAACTACCTATCTATATCAAACAAAGCTCCTCATTAGCACTCTTCAAGAAAAATCTTGATGATTGGATGGGAAATAGGAAATTCACCCCGGGAATCACTTCTGTGTCTCTGCTCGACAGGGTCACAGGAAAATAATTTTCTTGGATGGCAAAAGCCAGGGTACCGTTAGGCTTATATAGGCCCTAGGTCAATAGCCTAGTACCTACCTATGAATCTAAATAATATATGCCTGTGGCCATTTGTGATTTTACTTTCATCCCAATCTAACACCAAAGGGGATACACAGAAGTTAACTATCTTTTATGGAGGAGTGGTGAGGAAATCACTATTCCCAGACAGGATTTTCCATTCTTGCAAGCATTTGTCATCTCAGTTTATTCAGAACTACTATGCTGTAGACTTTGAACATTACGCTTTACACAATTTATTTTTTCCATGAAAGAAAAAAGACTAAATGTTTTTCCTTATGATTTTTGTTCAGGCTATCGCTGGATGAAAAGTTCATTAAAAAAAGCTCTTAAGATGCACCATCTAGAACCTTATGACTTCTTTTAAATGTCTCCGTCTTAATTGTTACTTCCTCAAACCACATTCCAGTGGATTCTTGGTCCATTAAGTTGAGTTAAAAAAAAGGAGAAAAAAGTTTAAGAAAAAAATGTGATAAAAACAAGAAAGAAGTAATAGATCTGGATGATATTTGGCAATGATGGGGGGAAACTGAGGAAGGTCACTGGGGAGATGCAAGAAGGACCCAAGGTACAATGACAGGCCTGTTGAGTTCTTTGTCTAGGGCTCCATTTCACTAAGGCTGGCCCTGCTGATTGCCGCCATATATCTAAGGTATATATAGACCATAAAGTGACTATAATGAGTTTGTACTGAAGCAGACTGCAGATGAAATTAACTGTCACCATGTGACGCTTGATCACAGGTAATGTTCATTAGCCCGTCTAAAACACCCCCACCTCATTTTAATTAGCCATACCCATTCAGCTGCTGCCCACATCCCCCTTGCTTTGAAGTTACCAGCCACCACTGGTAAAGGGATGCCATGTGGGAAGGTATGGGATTCGCCATCTCCTTTCCTTTGGTGGGTATGGGTGCTTTGTCAAAATAATCACAGCAAGTAAATGTTAAAGATGCAACAAATGGTCAGTTACACCCTTATGTGCTGCTTGATGGACTTACCTCCGTTAGCAGCCAAATTCTGCTTGTATACTATGTCAACCACGCAACAGTTATACACAGCAGCCAGTATTCACCTCCCTCCCCCAGGATGAGCAAGAAAGCATCAGCTTCTCTTGGTTACACCTTTCCAGGCTGGTTTCCCAGGTGCCTAAGCAGCTAGTCAAAACCAGCTAAGCTGGGGTACATGCAGAACGTTATCCTTTTGCACCATGACTCTGGTAGGTTGACACAGGTTCGCTATCTTTCTTCAAATACCAATTCAAGGGTTTCTGGGGAGAGCACAAAAGAGCAATAAAGCCATTACTCAGTGGACTTCATAAGCCTGAAAGTTTACCCAAAAGATGGATTATCTGGAAGAGAACTGCAAACACAAGGATCCCAAGATGCCAAGTACAAAGACAGCATTCTGTACCTCTAGTTCAGAAGAGGGGAGCCATACTTACTCAAAGCATAACTGAAAATGCTAGATAAACCTCTCTGGTCATGAAAGGCCTGAATAAGGATAGACATCCCCAAGTTTACACTCTTAAACTTACAAGGAAAATTCCTAATAGATAAACGACATAAGTATTTTCAATGTCTGGACAAAATCATAGGACCCAGCTGGAACAGGATTCATGGGAGACTTTTCATGCCCTAAACAGCAAGTCTTATTTGACTCAGGGGACAAGCTTGAGATGCATACTCCCCACTCTCAAGTTTGCCCACCTAGCCATTACTGGGATGCTCAAATGATTCAACTACACTGGCCTGTAAAGTGCAAAATGTTTGTACATGGAAGAGTTAGTGCAAAACCCCACGATGCACATCTCAATGTGGTCATTGGGGGAACACCCCTACTTGGTATATTTAAATAGGTACATTAATATAGCTGAGAAATGTTGCCCACTAAAAATGTGATCAGCTGCAGATTTCTGTATGCACTACATTCTCCTTAACCTGACTGGCTTGAAGGTGGATATGAAACATGCAGTATTTTCAATGTGGATTTTAATCAATAAAACTGATGTTAACATCTGTGTATGCACATGGACATGTGTGAGTTAAAATACTTTGGAAAAGAATCAGCAGAACAAATGCTACAAGAAACAATGATCTGCTTTCCTTAGCCTTTTACTCATTATTAGAGTAGCATTATAACTAAATTATTTTAAAAATATATTGACAGATACACAGTGCAATGAAAAAGTATTTGCCCCCTTCCTGTTTTCTTATTTTTTGCATGTTTGTCACACTTAAATGTTTCAAATCATCACACAAATTTAAATATTAGACAAGATAACCCAAGTAAACACAAA
The DNA here is from genome assembly GCF_019279795.1 of Protopterus annectens. Taxonomy (NCBI): domain Eukaryota; kingdom Metazoa; phylum Chordata; order Ceratodontiformes; family Protopteridae; genus Protopterus; species Protopterus annectens. The sequence goes on from NC_056725.1 coordinate 803,928,135, forward strand.
ATGCAGTTTTTAAGTGATGACTTTATTAAGGAAAAAAAAGTACAGTTGTGTACACTCACCATAAATGTAGGTGTTAGAGTGTATTCACTATTGCAGTCATTACATTTGGGTAATCTGCTGGCAGGTTGCCCTCAGACGGCCTGAAAAACAAAGTCTTGGGTCCTGCGTCGGCTGCTATCTCCTCTTCCATGACGTCAGTTCGTCAGGGGTATAAAACATGCAGCAGACGCCATTTTAATCAGTTTTTCTTGCCCCAGATGTCAGGCACCCCCAAAAGGGGAGCAAAAAAAATATATAAATAAACTGTAAATATATAAATGTCCCTTAGAAACATAAAATTTACCTTCAACTAAAAGCAAATACACCACAAAGGGTTTTGAGTATAGTGAAGGAAAGAAAAGTTATAGAATGGGGGATGGCAGGTGGGTAACCCAGACTGCAACAGTGAATATACTCGAACATCTACATTTTATGGTAAGTGTACACAACTGTACTATGTTCTTCGTGCTTCACTGTTGCAGTCATTACATTTGGGTAGAATCCCAAAGCTATGGATGGGAGGATGGAACTAAACAGCATTAGGAGTGGCTATAAGGCCCTGCAAGACTGCAGTGGCAAAGCCTGCCCTGGATTTAGAGAAGAGAGGTAAACGATAATGCTTTGTGAACATATAAACAGAGCACCAAGTAGTAGCTTCTAGAATGTCTTTGGTTGGGACCCCTCTGAGAAAAGCTGCTGAAGTAGAGGCAGCCCTGGTGGAATGGGATCTGATCCCCTTGGGCACAGGTTTACCATGGTGCAAATAGCAGAAACGAATGCAGTGGCTTATCCATTTAGAAATAGTCTGCTTTGATATAGCCTTCCCCTCTGATCCTGCAGCAAATGCTACCAGTAGTTGCTCAATCTTTCTTAGAGATTTTGTCCTGTTTAAGTAGAATCTTAGCTGTCTGTGTACATCCAATGAATGCAGAATCCGCTCCCCCTTGTTCTGTGGATTTGGGAAAAATGTTGGCAGGTGAATGGTCTGGTTAAGAGCCACACTGGATACCACCTTAGGCATAAAAGAAGGATTGGTCCTGAGGGCCACCCTGTCTGGGTAAAATATAATGAAAGGCTCCACTGCCATGAGAGCCTGTAGTTCTGAAACCCTTCTTGCTAAAGTGACTGCCAAAAGAAAAGCTGCCTTCCAAGATAGAAATTTTATATCTGCAGTAGCTGCTGGTTCAAAAGGAGGCAGGGTGAGTTTTTCCAGCACAAAATTGAGGTCCCATGCAGGAGTTGGTGTTCTCCTGGGAGGCCTTAAATTTTTGGCCCGTCTGAGATACTGTTTAAGCAGTGGATGAGAAAAGAGGGGAGGCTCTGTGTTGTAATGAGCCGAGATGGCAGAGGCATGGATTTTTATTGAAGAAAAAGATAGGCCCTTGTCAAGCATCTCAGTTAAGTACTGTAAAATCTGAGGAATATTGGGCTTTGCTGTGTCTATTCCTTGTGCTTGGTTCGAAGCACTGAATCTCTTCCATTTATCAGCATAAGATTTTCTAGTACTAGGCCTTCTGGCTTCCAAAATGACATAAATCACAGGTTTACTGAGAGATGTGGTTTGAATAATTAGTTGATTAGCCATGCTGCAAGATTCACAGTTTGGAGCTGTGTGCAGAATTTGATACTTCTACTGAGACAGCAGGTGAGGTGTTTAAGGCAAGTACCACAGAGGAAGGTGTGGCATATTCCTTAGAAGCGGGTACCAGTGCTGGCGAGGCCAGTCTGGAGCAATTAGGATCACTTTTGTTTTTTCCTGTCTGACTTTTAAGTAAGAACTTGGAGAGTAGAGGCAGAGGGGGAAAAGCACAGACTGATAGGTTTTTCCAGCTGAAGGATAGAGCACACACTTTCCATGCTTTTTGTGATGAGTTCTTGTGCAGAATTGGTCCAACTGATAGTTTTAGGGAGAGGCAAATAGATTTCTGTCTGGGCTCCCCCATTTCTGTGTTAACATGCTGAAGATTTGTGGATTCAGTCTCCATTCGTGTGGGTCCATAAGATTTCTGCTTAGGTTGTCTGCCAGAGTATTTTGCTTTCCTGGCAGGAATTGAGCTTGAAGATGTATTTGGTAAGTTAAGGCTGTGTTCCACAAGGCCACGGCCAGTCTGCGAAGGGGGTAGGAAAGTGTACCCCCCTGCTTGTTTATGTACCACATAACTGTGGTGTTGTCCGTCTTTATCAATTGTCCTGGCTGAAGTAAGTCCTTGAAGGCTGTCAGAGCATTCTGAACAGCTAACATTTCTTTCTGGTTGATATGCAGATGCATTTGGTTTGGGCTCCGTTTGCCCTGAATGCATCTCCCTGCCAGGTGGGCCCCCTCAAGCATAGACTGATGCGTCTGTAGTTAGAGTTTGGGTGGCAGGGGGTAGAGTGATTGACAGTCCCTTGTTTTGGTGACATGTCACTGTCCACCAAAGAAACTCCTGTTGCAGGCAGGAAATGAGAGGAATCATTGTTTCCAGGCTGTGACAATGTTGACTCCATAAACCTTTTAGGTACCATTGAAGTTTCCTCATATGCATTCTCGCATATGGAATTAGTAGAATGCAGGATGCCATGAACCCCAAAGCCTGCAGAATTTGTCTTGCAGATAACTGGGTTTTTGTTGCCATTTGAAGTATGTTGTCAATTGCCTTTGTTTGTCTGGCGTGAGGTAAGCCATGTGAGCAGTTGTATTCAAGCTTGCACCCAGGAATGTAATTATTTGAGAGGGTACCAGTTGTGATTTCTTTTCATTTATGGTGTACCCTAGGCATGCTAGAAGCCTTTTTACAAACACCAGATGTTGAAGAAGAGTGTCCTTGTCCTCTGCTTGGATGAGACAATCGTCCAAGATAAGGATACATTTGAATGTTTCTTTGTCTGCAGAATGTAATTACTGGTGCCAGGCACTTTGTAAAGACCCTGGGCACAGTAGATAAGCCAAAGGGCAGTGCAGAGAATTGGTAATGTAAAAAACCTGCTTTGAAGCTGAGGTATCTTCTGCATTATTCCCTTATTGGGATATGCAGGTATGCCTCTTAAGTCTAGAGTTACTAACCAAGCATTCTTGCCTAGCATAGGCAATAGCTGTTGTAAAGTCAGCATTTTGAATTTTGGAATGTCCAGGAACGTGTCCAGAATCGATAAGTCCAGTATTGGATGTCATGAATCGTCTTTTCTGGGTACCAGGAAAAGTCTTGAGTAAAATCCTTGTCCTTTTTCCTTTTCTGGTACCGGTTGAATAGCCCCCATTATCCATGAGGGACATGACTTGTTTCTGGGCCTCTGCCCACTGGTTTTGTGGCAGATCAGGCCATCCATTTGGAATTGGCAAAGTATGAAAATGAAAACTGTACCCCTGGGATACTATGTTTAATACCCACTTGTCCTGGGTAATTTAACTGCCAATTTTGAGCATGAAGTGCTAATTTTCCTCCCAATGGGGCTGCCACAAGATAAGTGATTGGAGATGGTAGAGGAAAGTCATTGAGACTGCTTACTGTAGGGTTGTGCTTTGTTTCCTCCAGATTTGGAGGTGGAGTCACCTCATTGCTTTGACCTGTAAGAACCCTGTGATTGATATCTGGAGCCTTTTGAGTGCCTGGGTTTTGCCTGAGTGGCTCTCTTGGACACAGGAAAGGACCAATTTTTAGTAGGCCAGTACCTACTGAACCTGGGTGGCGGCACTTGCAAGAAATATTTTACAGTTTGTGTAGATTTAGCTTTGTCTTCCATTTTCTTTAAATCCTCTTCTGCCTTATTACCAAACAGAGTATCATGCTGCAAAGGGGCATCCAACAATTTAGCTTTAACAAGATCATGCAGATTTTGCTCCTTGAGCCAGGCATGCCTTCTAATCACAGATCCAGTAACAGTGGCCCTACAAGAGGCCTCCAAGGAATCAAAACCACATTGCAAAGTATGCTTTCCAACCTGTTCTGCTGAATGCAATAAATCCTGTAACTCTATTTTCCACACAATCAGAAATCAACATCATTTTCTGTTTCAGTAAGCCCATAACATGTTGTTGATACTTAATCATATGAAACTGGCAGTTTAAAGCCCTGATTGCCAAGGTTGCAGACATTTAAACCTTCTTAACCCATCTATCCAACGCCCTGGAATCTCTATCAGAAGGGGTAGGATTTTTGGCTATAGATGCCTTAACACCCTTGGGACACTGAGAAATAGTCTCAGGAATAGCAGCTGGATTTTTGAAAAGAAATTTGTGGGAGTCTCGAACCCTGTAATATCTGTCTGGCTTACTAGGAGCCGGAGGCAGGGAATCAGGAGCCATGCTTGATTCCGAAAACACAATCAACAATGACTAATACAGGAGGTATTTCCAAAGGCCTATGCTGAGGAAGAAGGAGGAAATCCCTAAGCCTCTTTTTTGATTCAGAGAAGTCCTGACTCTCCCAGTGAAAATGTTCCCTTAAAGTATGCAACGTCTCTCCAAAAGAGTAATCCTCAGGAGGAGATGCAGATGGGATGGATTCCTCTGCATAAGAATCCTCACAGGGTGGAATTGAAAATTCCTTATCAGAAGAGGAATCAGAAGAAATGGAAACCTGATCTGACGATTCATAATCAGTGCCTTGCCTAGGCCTCTTAGCAGGGGGGGTTGGAAACCCCTGATCAAGGTAATTAAATCCTTAGCCATTTTGATCACCTATTTTTTAGGCATAGGGGCCTGAGCATGTGGCTCATGCGTCGGTTTTTTAGACAAAGAAGTTGTTTTTGACCTTGGTTTTGTTGCTGGCGTCGGTTTAATGTAAAAATGTTGAGGCCTGAAAATACCCTCAGAAGCTGGTGCCGGCTCCGGACCCATCCAAGGAGAGACATCCACGGGTTCAATACTTTGCGAATATCGCACCATACCGGACTCCGAATGGGTCTCAGTAGAGGCCTGCGACTCAAAAGTAGCGGGTATCAGAGGCTGCGAAAGTACCTCACTGAGTACCGGCGAACCAGCAAATGGCTATGGAGAAGCTTCATCGGTTTTGGACCTCGACAGTCTGTCTCTGTCTTTTTCCTTGCGTTTTTTGTGAACTCTGGTAGTCAGATTGCTAACAGACGACATCTCAGGGTAATTAAATCTTGAACCAAAATATTTAGAAGCAAAAATATACAGATGCTTAATAGTGCGTTGGTTAAATTTAGCACAAAACCGACAGCAAGGCACGTTGTGATCCGGGCCTAGGCAAGGAATACACTACAAATGGAAATCCTTATGAGGTATTTGCTTCCCACAAGTAATGCAATTATTAACTTTTACTGACATCGGTAAGGAGCAAGAAAAAGTTTCCCCAATGGGGTATTTAACTTTAGTTTGAAGACTTCGGTTCTGAAACACAAATACAAAAATTTCAGGAGTCGGCTGACCAGCACTTGCGAACTGCTTCTGCTTTGGGCACTGTGCAGCAAGAAAGATGGATTAAAATGGCATCTTCTGCATGTTTTATACCCCTGACGACCTGACGTCATGGAAGAGGAGACAGCAACCAATGCAGAACCCAAGACTTTGTTATTCAGGCCAACTGAGGGCAACCTGCCAGCAGATTATCCAAAAGTAATGACTGCAACAGTGAAGCACAAAGAACATCTATCCAAACCTACATGGTCCTATGTGAAAAAGTAACTGCCCCCTAAACCTAATAAATGGTTGTGCTACCCTTAGCAGCAACAACTGCAATCAAACATTTGCGATAACTGGCAATGAGTCTTTCACATCGCTGTTGAGGAATTTTGGCCCACTATTCTTTGCAGAATTGTTTTATTTTAGCCATATTGGAGGGTTTCCGAGCATGAGCCGCCTTTTTAATGTCATGCCACAGCATCTCAATTGTATTCAAGTCCGGACTTTGACTACGCCCCTTCAAAACTTTCATTTTATTTTTTTTTTTTTTAAGCCATTCAGAGGTGAACTTGCTGGTGTGTTTTGGATCAATGTCCTGCTGCAGAACTGAAGTGTGCTTCAGCTTGAGGTCATGAACTGATGGCCAGACATTCTCCTTCAGGATTTTTGTGGTAGAGAGCAGAATTCATGGTTCCATCAATCACAGCAAGTCATCCAGGTCCGGAAGCAGCAAAGCAGCCCCAGACCATCACACTACCACCACCATGTTTGACTGTTGGCATGATGTTCTTTTTCTGAAATGCTGCGTTATGTTTACACCAGATGTAACGGGACGCACGCCTCCCAAAATTTCAACTTTTGTTTTGCAAGTCCACAGAATATTTTCCCAAAAGTCTTGGGGATCATCAAGATGTTTTTTGGCAAAAGTGAGATGAGTCTTTATGTTCTTTTTGGTAAGCAGTGGTTTTCGCATTGGAACTCTGCCATGCATGCCATTTTTGCCCAGTCTCTTTCTTGTGGTTGTGTCATGAACACTGACCTGAACCGAGGCAAGTGAGGCCTGCAGTTCTTTAGATGTTGTTCTGGGTTCTTTTGTGACCTCTTGGATGAGTCATCGCTGTGCTCTTGGGGTAATTATTGTAGGCCGGCCACTCCTTCAAAGGTTCACCACTGTTTCATGTTTTCTCCATTTGTGAATAATGGCTTTCACCATGGTTCATTGGAGTCCCAAAGCTTTAGAAATGGCTTTGTAACCTTTTTCAGACTGATGGGTGTCAATTACTTTGTTTTTCATCTGTTCCAGAATTTCTTTAGATCGCGGAATGATGTCTTCTTTTTTTGGAATCTTTTGGCCTACTTCACTTTGTCTGACAGGTTCTATTTAAGTGATCTCTTGATTCAGCAGGTCTGGCAGTAATCAGGCCTGGGTGTGGCTAGTGAAACTGAACTCAGTTTTCCCAAAAATGTGATTAACCACAGTTACTTCATGATTTAACAAGGGGGGCAATTACTTTTTCACATAGGTCCATGTAGGTTTGGATAGTTTATGCCTTAATAAATAAAATCATCACTTAAAAAACTGCATTATGTGTTTACTTTGGTTATCTTTGTCGAATATTTGCCTAATATTTAAATTTGTTTGATGATTAGAAACATGTAAGTGTGACAAATGCAAAAAAATAAGAAATCAGGAAGGAGGCAAATACTTTTTTCATTGCACTGTATAGACATACATACAAATACATGTTTTTGTTTGTTTTGTCTTAATTTCACGGTTTATGATTAGGAAATGGGAATAGTATAAAGGGTTGTGGTCCTGAAGAGTAGGCAACCTCATTCATCTCTCCTAGATATTCCACTACTTAGACTCACTGCATCTTAGCTCCTTGAAGCTCTGATGCGTTCTGCACTGATCTTTAAAACAACTTGGCTGCTAATATATCAGTTGCTTCTTTCCCTTGTTAGACATGAATGGTCAGTAATGTGCATAAATGTCAACATATGATCAGTAATGTAGAATAAAATACAATGGAAATTTGTAAGACAGTTAAAATGTTGAAAAAAAAAAAAAAACAAGAATTTAATTTCTGGCCGAAGCAATACTACTACTACTACTAGGCAACTCACCTGGATCACACCTTCCATCATGCTCACCATCTTATTTACTATTGCAATGACTTTGTGTGCACGTTCGGCAGGACTCATATCTGGTCGGTACTGACTAGAGAGGACATAACGGCAAGCCATATACAACACGTAAGTTGGAGACAGTTTAAAGTGCACAGTGGAACTGTTAGTGTAGTTAATAACTGCAGATAAGAAGGCATCTTCAGCTGCAGGAAGAAAAAAATATTTGAACATCAAGTAACAGGAGAGAATAATACAGTTTTTATTTATTTTCTGTCATCTGCTCTAGCTACATATGAAAAATGCTACTTAAGCTAATCCAAACACTGGGTATAGATAGACAGAAGTTCTCAGTTCAAAAATGTTTATAGTTCATACCTCTCAACCTGCAGACACTGAAAAGAGGTACAAAGGTCATTGAGAAGTAGGTACATCCAGCTCACAAACCTAAGCGCAAAATCTGAGCACCAAATAACATGAATTTTCCTGCTTCAAGTATGAATGTGGGATATTATTTGGAAATGCATATTTAAAACAACTGTGTAACAAAATGATGGGAAATAAAGTACATCAAAAAGACAGTATAAAATCTCACTGTAAAATTCTACCACACACTGTCATTTACTGTTACTTCTGAAATGGGAGATGTAAGACGTGTGTCCTCTTTCTTTAAATTATCGATGCCAGTGGTTATATGTTGGTCATATGTGTTTTTGCTGTGTACTAGACAGCTTCAAATATCATCTGATGAGGGGTGATTCAGAACATTGTGTCAAAGGGTAAATTAGGTCAGATTTCCTCCAAAATAGAGATCAGCACAGCAAATGCACAAGGTTACCTAGTCACATAAGATTATACTTTAGTCTGATTTTCTTTACAATAAGCAAATGCCCTGCTCTGACATCACAAACTTTGTTTTAAAAAAAAATAGTATTTTCAAAATTAAAGTGAAATAAAAAAAATCTGAATGCCAAAAAGTAGTACTGCATTGTCTTAAAAGTTTAGAATTTTCACACAAAACAGATAAAAACATTAACACAGTGCATTAAAACTTAAACGTAATTAGGATTTTGCTTTCTGTAACATTCTCAATGTCTTAAGGTGGACAAGGCTCTTATTTTTATTTCTGGAAGTCACAAAATAAACTGATTAGGATATTTCACTATTTATTAGGAAATAAAATATCTTCCCCAATTTTGGGGTCATTTTACTGCTTTCAATACCTTGAAATTAATAACCGATAACAGACCAGTTTAACCAAATGCAAGACTGCATTTAACCCAAAGGACAATTAAGAAAAACTACTGCAATATTTTTTACTCATTTCTGGATAGGGAGAACTGTTTAGTAAAAAGGACCAATGCAGTCTCTTAGCAGTCTGATTGCTGATCAGTATCACACAGGCAGAAGTTCAGAAGTATCAAGGCTCACCTCTGTTCGGTACTTGGCTTCATCTATGACTTACTGGAAACAACTGGATTCTAGTAGCAGCAACTTGGTCCTCTGTGCATACTTTTACAAATCACTACAAGCATGATACCTTCCTTCAGGTCTAGGACAGGCTCTGCTAGAAATATTTACCAGGGGCTCTTGGACCCCACTCCTTCCTCCTCCCAATTCTTTTAAGCTATGGTAATCTACCCATGCAGCTAAGGCTACTACAGCATTGATCATAATGATATACATAGCATAGTTGTGGAAGTAAACTTGCCATAACGCTAAATGTTTGAATGATCACTGATGCAGTTGCCACTCCCTGCTTCCACTCCCCTTGTTTTTTTTTTCTAGAACAGAAAAAAGCAAATTGCACCAAGCAACTTTTTCCACCCAGGATGAAACAGATGCCAAAACATCCCAACTGACCAGTACAATCTTCAGCATACAGTGCAATGAAAAAGTATTTGCCCCCTTCCTGACTTTTTTGCATGTTTGTCACACTTATATGTTTCAGATCAAACAAAATTTAAATATTAGACAAAGATAACCCAAGTAAACACAAAATGCAGTTTTTAAGTGATAATTTTATTTATTAAGGAAAAAAAACCTATCCAAACATACATGGCCCTATGTGAAAAAGTAATTGCCCCCTAATCCTAATAACTAGCTGTGCCACCCTTAGCAGCAACAGCAGCAATCAAGCGTTTGCGATAACAGGCAATGAGTCTTTCACATTGCTGCTGAGGAATTTTGGCCCACTTTTCTTTGCAGAATTGTTTTAATTCAGCCATATTGGAGGGTTTCTGAGCATGAACCGCCCTTTTAACGTCATGCCACAGCAACTTAATTGGATTCAAGTCTGGACATTGACTAGGCCACTCCAAAACCTTAATTTTGTTTTTTTTTCAAGTCATTCAGAGGTGGACTTACGGTTGTGTTTTGGATCAATGTCCTGCTGCAGAACCCAAGTGTGTTTCAGCTTGAGGTCACAAACTGATGGCCGGACATTCTCCTTCAGGATTTTTTGGTAGAGAGCAGAATTCATAGTTCCATCAATCACAGCAAGTCATCCAGGTCCAGAAGCAGCAAAGCAGTCCCAGACCATTCACCACCACCACCATTTTTGACTGTTGAGATGATGTTCTTTTTTCCGAAATGCTGTGTTATTTTTACGCCAGATGTAACGGGACACACACCTCCCAAAAAGTTCAACTTTTATTTCATCAATCCATATAATATTTCCCCAAAAGTCTTGGGGATCATCAAGATGTTTTTTGGCAAAAGTGAGACAAGCCTTTATGTTCTTTTTGGTCAGTAGTGGTTTTCACCTTGAAACTCTGCCATGCATGCCATTTTTGCTCAGTCACCTTCTGATGGTTGAGTCATGAACACTGATCTTAACTGAGGCAAGTGAGGCCTGCAGTTCTTTAGATGTTGCTCTGGTTTCATTTGTGACCTCTTGGATGAATTGCCGCTACACTCTTGGGGTAATTTTTGTAGGCCGACCACTCCTGCGAAGTTTGACCACTGTTCCATGTTTTCTCCATTTGTGGATAATAGCTCTCACCATGGTTCACTGGAGTCCCAAAGCCTTACAAATGGCTTTGTAACCTTTTCCAGACTAAGTGTCAATTACTTTGTTTCTCATCTGTTCCAGAATTTCTTTAGATCGCAGCATGTCTTCCTTTTTGGGATCTTTTGGCCTACTTTGCTTAAATAGAACCTGTCAGATAAAGTGATCTCTTGATTCAACAGATCTGGCAGTAATCAGGCCTGGGTGTGGTTGGTGAAATTGAACTCAGCTTTCCCAAGAATGTAATTAACCACAGTTACTTCATGATTTAACAAGGGGGGCAATTACTTTTCCCACATAGGGCCATGTAGGTTTGGATAATTTTTTTCCCTTAATTAATAAAATCATCAATTAGAAAGTGCATTTTGTGTTTACTTGGATTATCTTTGACTAATACTTAAATCTGCTTGATGATCTGAAACATTTAAGTGCAACAAACATGCAAAAAAATAAGAAATCAGGAAGGGGGCAAATGCTTTCATTGCACTGTATGAACCTGACAATGGAGAACTCTAAAAATTAAAAGTTGCAGAAGTATATACTTTCCCAAGCTTGTCAAAAGCCTTCCCATCCTTGCCAGAAAGAGAAAGGTTAGTATTGATAAAATATTTAGCAGCAGCTGGATTCACAAAAGCAACAGCTGTGGGGTCAGGTCTGGGATTAATGTATAAAAACTTTAAAAAACACTGTGGAATTTTACATAATTATCTACTGTTTTTAGGGCAAGCCACGGTGGTGCAGCAGTTAACATTGTCACCTCACAGCAAGAGGTTCTCCCGTTTGATTATGGGCTATAGCACCTTCTTTGTGGAGTTTGCATGTCCTCCCCGCGGTCGAGTGACGTTTAAAGACATGCAGGTAGGTGCGTGCGTGAATGGGCGTGCCTTCTTTGAATGTTGGGCGTCGGGCTAGCAACTCAGCACTGTAAAAATCTACTGCCAATCATTAGTGGACCGAAGTTCCGCTGTGGGAACTCCTAACCGGGAAAAGCCGAAAGACATTAGTTATCTATTGTTTTTAGGGCAAGAGGCTGACCTCCAGAGAAATTGTAGGCTGCAACAAAAACATCCTCCAAGGCTGGAAGAACTGGAAAAACAGGTGAAGGCTTTGGAAATTCCAATGGTAATGATTCATATTATTTACTGAGAGAGTGAGGCACCTCAATGTTTTCTCACTGAAATAATGATTGATATTGGAAACAGTCTCAGAGAAACAATCCTTCAAAGGGACTCTCCGATACTACCCATACCTCAAGATTCTGAGTCAGAAATTTGTGGAGATAAAACTGCATCTGTCCATTTACATTCCCTCACAGGGTCAATCTCTCGAAACTTTTCAGGAAAAGAGAATCCCTTGGTCTCTAACACAGCTTTGAAAGAAGAGTCAAGAGTTTTCATTAGAAGCCTGAGCTAAGCCTAATAAACTCCTTCTGTCTAGAATAAACGATACAGGGGAAGACATATGTTTAGTTTTCTTCTTCTTTCTGACAGGAATTTCTGGAAAGAGACTCAGAATTGCCAGCAACAACTTCCAAGAGATGGGCACAACATTCTGGCTAAGCATAGGCACTTTCCCTGCCCCTTCTCCCACAACCAAGAATGGTACTCTCTTTACAGCCACAGAGGATGTGTCTAATTCTCGGTCCATGGTGGCTGTAGGGACTACACCAGAGAAATTCAAAGAAAAAGATGAGGGGTCCAAGAAACCAGCTTTAGCCACAGCAGAGTCACCAACCAGTGTCTGAGGCAAACTACCGGTCTGCTGTAGTTGCAAAGGTTGCTTAATCTTTTTTGTTCTGTGGCTGGAAAAACAACAAACTGAGGAACCAGTATGCTGTCCCACGGTCAAGCCAAAAATGGTGCCCGACTCTTGGGGGAGCTTAGAAGCAATATATTCAGTAAAACAGATTAGTCAAACAATTTTACGAGAAAAAATATAGTAAAAAGCACATTAACACTTACGCAAGCCCCTAAAAGTAAAAACAGTTTATCCACAAAAAGGTAGTTTTAAAAATTGTTTTACTACAAAAGTAAAAATATGGTCCCATTTAGAAGTGCATAAAGGTCACGAGACAGTCAATAGCAACAACTGTTCCTTCCTTAAAAGTACAACTTTTACAGAAAAGTAACCTTTCTTTGATAAAAAGTAATGGAAAAATCCTCCCCAAAAGAATGTATCTGCCCAGCAATGGAATAGTGGTCAACTGACCATTGATTTCCTGCAGAGGAGTGCCTTCTTCAGTGGCAGAAGAGCCCTGGAGGGCCTGCTGCCCAAACCTGACAGTCAGCTCAGCTCAAGCTAACAGTTTAGGCAAACAAACATACGGGCCAATCAAAAATGGCTAAACACGGAGGTCTTGTGTTCCACATTAAACACGAGAAGCTCAGTGTTGAGCGATTTTTGATTGGCCCATATGCCGGTATATGGGCCAATCAAAAATTGCTAAACACGGAGCTACTTGTGTTGAATGGGGAACTGCAATGCATTAAACATGAGAAGCTCCATGTTTAGTGCAGAGCTACTGAGCTACTGTTCCTTTAATGTGGAACTGTGTTCCGCATTAAAGACCTTTTTTTTTTTTTTTGGTCTTCACTTGCAATGCATTAAACACAAGAAGCTCCATGTTTAGTGCAGAGCTACTATTCTTTAATGTGGAACTGTGTTCAACATTAAAGACCTTTTTTTTTTTTTTTGTCCCTACCTGGGGGGCTGGAAATCTGGCAACCCTGGCCAAGACAGAAGCCCTAGTAGAAAAAGCTTTGGCTTCAAACATCCCATTCCAGGAACAGATGACTAATGTCTTCTCCCCATGATCAGACTAGCCTGCAGATTAGGCAATCCAATTATACAGAGGAACCCCAAGGCTAACATCTAGCGATTAGCACTCCACCAGGGGAGGATCAAAGGATATACTTTCCACAGATCTCAAATCTTCCAATGAACATGCAGAAATGGCAGACAAATGTGTCTTAGATGAGTTAGCTAGTCTGGCCCTTAAGAGCTTACAAAAATAAAGAAAAGTAGGAATCCCAGTCTGAATATGATTCTGTACGACACTAGGCAGAAAATCTTTTCCATTTGAATATATAGCGCTCTAGTGGAAAGTTTTCTTGCATCCTGAAGAACCTGCAGCATGTCCCCCAGAAAATCGTTGTCTGGAAGGGATTAGAATTCTGTCATCTACACCATCAGGCTGAGAGATAAGAGTGGGATATAGCAAAGAATCCCTGTTTTGCCTGTTTTGTGTGTGCAAGACCACTCTGTAAGGAAACTTGTGATGAAGACCCCTGGCAGGATGGCAGAGAAGGAAGAACCAATGCTGCCTGGGCCAAAATGGATTCACCAGCAAGGTTTTTGGCTTTGCCCTTTTGGAATTTTTGGGAGTCGAATAGATGGGAAGGAATAAAGAAAGTTGCCCTTCCAGGAAAAGATATGGTTGTCCATTCTCCAGGCCTGGAGCAAGGAGTCCTGGAGCAAAACAGCTGGAGGAGTTTGTTTTGACTGGTGGCAAAAAGGTAAATCTCCATAAGATCTCATTTGTGAACTAAGACCTCTCTGTTCGGCAGCAATTTGTAAGGATCTTCCAGGGATCTGCTTGCATAACCTGCCAGAACATTGTCCTGGGGAGAAATATAAATTGCTTAAAGGGGTAGGTTTGCTTTTATTACCTGTTCCCATACTAAAACAGCCAATGTGCACAGCTGATTAAGACTTGGTGCCCTTGCTTGTTTATATATCATAAGACTGTTGTGTTGTCCGTGAAGACACTGATTGGACCAGTATTTTAAGAGTGCAAAAATATCGGCAGGGACAGAATGTGTGCTCATTTCCTTCCCAATGATGCATTTCCTTTGTTTTGGGATCCACTGACCCTCGACTTAGAGAGACCATCCATGCCCTCCAAGCTAGGTCTAAAGCTTTTGTGTGCAGTTCCTGAGACAGTAATGTTGGTCTGAATGGAATTCTTCAATTGAACTGCATCTGATTTCCTGGACTGAAAAATCCACCACTGCGGATACTCTCTTCAAAAAAAGATAGTATGGGATTAGTGTCCAAAGGGAACCAATATCGGACCCAGAGAGAGATTTTAAGTACCACTGGACCACTTCTCATACATAGTTTGCAAAAGAGATCATGGGGATGAATGCAGCCATGAATCCCAAAGAACTGAGGATTTCCCCTGGGGGACAGGTTTGAAGAGGCAGTAGGGACTGAAACTAGAGAGAGAGACTGGACCTTCTCCTTTGATAGAAAATTCAGCATGAGATGCATGTTTGCAGCCAAGAAAGACAGAGTCCTGGGTAGGGGTCAGTGCATACCTTAGATTTATCACAAACCCCAAACAATCCATCGAAGATCAGTTGGCAAACATTTGAGCACACTGTAAAATGGATCATAGTGATCTCACAAGTATGTATTACAACAGGAAACCACAAAGGGCAAATAATTAATGTGTAAGCATTTATTGGTTTAGAGCTTTTGATCACTTAGACCTCATCAGCTCCCTATCCATTTAAATAACATTGTCATTAAATCACATCACATGATGAAAAGCCACAAATAAAAATAAATCAAAACACACACAATCCATAAGACATGATAGCATTTTAACAGTTTATATTTTAAATAATGCTTGCAAGTCAAAAAAACACTTGGACCTGGTATGAACATATGATTTAAATGGCATAAAATATCAATATAATTGCAGTATATAACATAAAATGTTTAAAAATACATGAAAAAATGTATTGCAAGACAAACTGATCAAATTATAACTTAATTGGTCATAACGAATATACTACTTGTATATATTACTTATAGAAATATATAGGACGGCACAGTGGTGAAGCGATAGCATTGTCACCTCAAAGCAAGAGGTTCTCCGGTTCGATTCTTGGCTGGAGTGCCTTCTGTGCGGAGTCTGCATGTCCTCCCTACGTTCGTGTGGGTTTCCTCCGGGTGCTCCGGTTTCCTCCCACATTTCAAAGACATGCGTCTGGAGCATTTCCCCCCGGGCCTCAACTGAAAATTGCTTTGTTCCAAGTTGGACTTTTCCGGTAAAGAACCTCTAATACAAAACGGCAAGACTACCAATAAACAATCTCCAAGGATTCGACCGTGACTAGTTTAAGTCCACAAGAATCAGAGGCAATAGTCCATAAAATCCACAAAGTTGTTTATTCCACTGGAACAAAACGAAGTAACAAAACCCACGGTGAAATCACAAACAATATCAGTTAAGCGCTTTCTCCTGGGATCAATCCCAGGCTTCTTTAAGATTCTTTAAGATTACTTTAAGATTACTTTAAGATTACTTTTCCGGTAAACAAATGTTAAATAAAATAAAATAAATAAATAAAATATTCATTAAGCCCATGAGAA
Organism: Protopterus annectens; assembly: GCF_019279795.1. NCBI lineage: Eukaryota > Metazoa > Chordata > Ceratodontiformes > Protopteridae > Protopterus > Protopterus annectens. The sequence goes on from NC_056725.1 coordinate 803,944,037, forward strand.
ACAGAGGCATTTAACCATAATTGTCACAAAAGCTCCTTAAATCCAAGTGTGATTTCCTCCTGACCACCCCTGGGTTTTTTCAGTACTTTTTCTAGAATATCAAATTTATAAGTACAGGGGTCATTATACTCTAAGGTATGCCTGAATAGGGTATATTCTTCTTCTTGGTTGTTCATTTACTCCTTTGCATAAAAATGCACAGCACGCTTGGGTGATTGCAAGACGCAACAACCCATTGGACCTACAGTTGTTATAGTTGGTTAATATAAAGGGTCTGTCTGTTCCACATTTTAATAGGCAATTCTACACTTTCATAAATGTACTTATGTTGCCTATAAAACCCACATCTGCTTGTTCCCTTTTTGCTGCAATCTTTTTTTCTCATAACAATACTTTTGTCCCTTACAAAATTTGTGGTTTTCTGGCAAATCAGTGAGGATTGATGTCACTACATCATAACATACATTTGAGTTTTAGAATTCATATCCATAAGAAAAATGCATGCTAATACAAATCCTGGTATTCTAGCAATTTTCTAAGTTTGTAAGAGCAATATCTAAAATCTGTCCCTATTTTTTGGACCTTTGTCCACCCCTCTCATTTTAGTCTTTTTCCAGACTTCTGACACCAAGAAGTTGACAGGTATGTGTAACAGTGCCTTATTTCTAACTTATTCTTCAGACTAATAAACAATTATTGGATTCCGTCCTCTAATAATTGAAAAATTATTTCATCACTTTTAAAAATATTACATTAAGATTTACCAACGTTCTTAAATCACCCCCGTCTGAAACACAATTTCCACCAGATCAACCAAAAAAATGGATGTTCCAGGCATTTAAAAATTCACAACTTAAGGCTTACTGAAAAAGGATTAGGCCTTCTTCATGAGAAATGCGAGGAAATAAGGCAACTATATCAACAGTGAGAAATCTTAAATTCTCTAAGAAATTCCAAATAATTTCACATAAACAAGGGCAGTTTTCATAAAACTGTTTAAACACCCTGTCAAACGACATGTCACTGAGCTACAACAATGGCGGTTATAAGGGGGGATGCATACTTTTCCGGACTTTCGGGATGCCAGTAACAGTGGGAACAACTAGATATTAAGTATAAAGTACCTGGACAACAGAATTTGGGGGCAGCATAAAAGTACTTTTTTTTTTTTTTAAAGATTTGGATGCGTTTATTTACTACTGGAATTAACTTCTCACTGTGTAAAAATTGCCAAATTCATTGAGAAAACATGTGAGCATGACTTTTATAATTTGTTTTACAGTACTAACAAAACATTTCACATTTTTAATTTAAAAACTAATGAGAAGGTATTTTTGTATTCACTTTCTAGGAACCCTGAGATAAGGGTGATTATGGCAGACAAAGTGAGTAGATTGGTTATTATGATTATGGACTCTATTATGTATTCTAATGAAATATATAGCCACTTAAGCAGTTGTATAGAATCGGCTGTACCTGACTGGATTTACGCCAGGTCTTGCCAAAAAAAACAAGCCAACCTAATGGACCCCTAGTGTAAACAGGCTGTACAATAAGAAAAAGACACTAATGTCCAAGAACAAGAGGGAAAAAATGGCTCAGCAGAGGAAGAAATCCCTCTTTAGCGTAAACAAACACATTAAAGATCTTGTCAAGTCCTCCAAAGCTAATTTCAAAGCAAAAATAGCCTCCCTAGCTAAGGATAATTACAAGGCATTCTTTAACTACATCCGAAATCTAAAACAGAATACCCAGCTATGTACTTAACTGGTTGTGGTTGGTACCACCCATACTCAACTGGAGGTAATAGACGACCTGCTAACTTCACCCCCCGTCCCCTCCATTCATCCCTCAAAGTATACCTGCCACCATTCCTCAGCCTATTATTTCAAGAAAGCCGTTAATTCTCAGCATTCTGCAAGGTCAAAAACCAGGACATCAATGGGACCAGACAACATCCCAGGTTGCCTTTTAAACAACTTAAAACATGACCTAGCAGACCCACTTGAATCCCTGTTTAACCACAGCCTGTGAACTGGCTATGTTCCAAAGGAATGGAGGACAGCAATAATAATCCCTCTGCACAAAGCACACCATCAACCAACCCTGGGAATTATAGGCCCATAAGCATGACAAGCCTGATCTGCAATGCCAAGAAAAGAATCATTATGCACTTTATTAACAGGACATAGGTAATTTCCAAGCTCTGGACCAAGTCCAGTTTGGATTGGTTAAAGGTAGATCATGCTTGTTTAACATGGCTGACTTCTTTAAGAATGTCACCAAGCCCTTGGGCAAGGGAAAGACTGTGTATATCACCTACCTTGACCTAGCCAAGGCATTTGACAAAAATCCCCAACTCAGGTTTATATAGAAATTCTCCCATTTGGGAATTAACTCCTACATTACCAGAGGGGTAGTCAACTGGCTCATCAACAGGCCACATACCATCAAAGTGGGTGACTTCGCCTCTAGCAGAGACCAGTAACCAGTGACGTACCACAGTGTTCTATGCTGGGCCCCATAACTGTTTAGAATTTATTTCTCAGAAGTCCATACAAACTTGGACAGCCTGTGGCTGACCATGTTCACTAATGATTGCAAATTGGAAGCAATTAGAGTCTCCCAGTGATGTTAATGTGCTGCAGACAGGGCTGATGCCGACAAATGATTTATGCCAAAAGCCATGGATTAAAGCTAAATGCAAACAATGCATTATTATTCTCTTTGGGAAAGCTGACATCCCTGCTAATTACATTATAGAGAGCACCACCCTAAGTGTAGACCCAGTGGCACATATTCTGGGTACTCAGGTTGATGGCAATCTGAACTTTGACCACCATGTATCCACAGTAGTAAGGAAATCCTTCTATGTGCCACATCCTGTAAGTAAAGACATCACATCTGATCTAAGGCAGTTATAATTCCATTATACACAGCCCTCATCAGGCCAATAATTAAGGGCAATGCTCCCTTTTGCATGTACTTTACCAGACACCTACAACAATTGGAGAGACCATAGAGAGACCAAACAAGTCTTACATGGAAAAATCTGAAAGTCCTGTCAGTGTATTCTGTCTCCTACAGGTTGCTAAGGGGTGACCTGTGCCTGGCTTACAGGGCAGTCTCTGACCCGGCCCTGATGGAAATGGTACACATTCGTAAAACAAACTGCATGAGGGTCATTCACTCAAGGTATCTTAACCTAGCCTCTGACATTAACAGGTCATGCTGGAGGGACAGGTACATGTCCCAGAGACTGCCACTTCTCTGGAACAAGAATCCAATTCATGTGAAACAGAACCCTCTCTGGCCCTCTTCAAACGCAACCTAGCTCAATGGATGGGTGACCGCATATTCACTCCTGGGGTGGCACCCATATCCCTCCTGGACAGAGGAAGTTGGGATTGACTACCAAAGATCCTTACCTCTTGGAACTTCACTCACCTGACCACTGATAAATGGGGCAACTAGGGATAAATATGGCTATGCTCAAAGGCTTTAAGGCCATTAGCACAATAACCTTCTATGAAAAGTACTTGTATAGACATGTCTACCTGAAAATTCAAAATTTCCTAGGTCTTGTCACCCATTTTGTACCAAACAAACATTTTGTCTGTCTTTTTCAGAGAATAATTGCCCAATCCTTTTTCCTACTGTTTTATTATTACTACTACTACGGCCGCGGTGGTGCAGTGGTGAGCATTGCCACCTCACAGCAAGAGGTTCTCCGGTTTGATCCTCGGCTGGGGTGCCTTCTGTGCAGAGTCTGCATGTCCTCCCTTGGTCACGTGGGTTTCCTCCGGGTGCTCCGGTTTCCTCCCACATCCCAAAGACATGCTGTAGGTGGATTGGACACTCTAAATTGGCCCTAGGTGTGAGTGTGTGTGTGTGCGCCTTCTGTGGAAAGTTGGGCTTTAAGGCTAGCTAGCAACTCAACACTGTAAAACTCTACTGCCAATCATGAGCGGACAGGTGATCTGCTGTGGTGATCCCTAACCGGAAAAGCCAAAAGAAGATGACTATGTATTCTAGTGAAATGCTTTAACTCCAGAAAAACAATGATAAATATATGGAACTCTCAAAAAATTAGCTTCTTATTGCTTACAAAATGACTGACTGTTGCAGGGCACTTTAACACAAGACATATATAACTTTCAGAAAATTATTCCACATTGTCCAACCTCCCTACTGAAACAATACAAATTCCAAATTAGGATGTTTGAGAGGAGAAATAGGAGCATTATTGTAAAACAACTGATAACCAAAAAACGGAATCACTGGAGACAAGAAACTAACCAATAACTACGCACTATCCAATGTGATGTAGGGAGTGACTATAAAAAGTAAGGCAGGATGTGCTGTAATTAGAGTCTGAAGAAATTTCCTGTATTGGATACGAAAGCGCTCAAACCGTTGTACTGCAATAAAGCTGTTTGTGATTTCACATGCCATCTAGCTTTTTTTGAAATTACTTTTACTCCAGCAAGTGACTTCATTGGGACCAGGTGCTTCATCTGGACACAATTTGTTTATTGTAAAACAAAAAATCTTTAGCGCTTTCATCCCTTTTAAGAAATGGACTTCAGAAACTAGATCACAGCTACCTCAAAACAGATGAGGCTACTCTGTTAGGAGTTTGCTATCTTTCTGCTTTACAATCATTATAGCAAACTCTTAACCTGCGGTGGTGGTGCTACGGTAGCGTTGTCGCTTCACAGTAAGACGCTGTCCGGTTCAATTCTCAGCTAGAGCGTCTTCTGCATGGAGACATGTGTGAATGGGTGTACCTTCGTTGAAGGCTGTGCGTCAGGGCTGGTAACTCGGCACGTAAAAATCAACTACCAATCATTAGTGGACCGGAGTTCCGATGTGGCGACCCCTAACCGGGAAAAGCCGAAAGACACAACATAGTAAACTCCTAACAGAGTTGTCTTTTTTGTACACAGCCAGCAGCCATCCATCTTTTTTTTTTTCACAACAAATGTTTACTTTAGAATACCTATGGCTCCCATTTCTCATCTCATAAATCCTACTCTGGAATTTACATTTATAACTTTTTAGACTTGAAAGATGAAATTGTTTCTACTACTTTCGGCATCCCAAAAGGCCACAAAGGTATACAACACTACTTTTTGCCCCAATGTTGCAGCTTAAGGAGCCAAACTATATCTTTTGGCTGTTTATAGAGTCTATATCGAGAGGGTGATGAAAACATTTTATGAAAACTGCCTTTATTTATTAAAAGATTCTAGGAATATTCTTAGTAACACTAACAATGTAAAGAAAGAGAATTTAAGCCTTCTCACTGTTTATTTTCTTGCATCCTTCATCAGGAAGACGTAATGCTTTTATAACCATAATAAGGAGAATATCAACTATCTGAATGTTACTACTGATAAAACTAAAACAGGGTTTGGATTAAGTATATACAAGTATGTCATAATTTCCAATTCTTACTTTAATTTTTTCAAGTCATCACCCCCTTTTCATAAGAGGAATTTAGTTAAGGGGCGGCTATAAGAAGACTTTCAAGGATAAGATCTGATTAAAAGAACAAGGCATTTTAGAAAATATGTTGTGAAAGGGGTTAGCCACATAGTCTAATTAGTTCCCTAAGCCAAGGAGTTGCAAGGGATATTAAAGACTGTTTTACCACTGTTAGGAAACAGGACAGGTAGGGCATCCTATACTAAGCCTTCAGTCATGACTACAAACAACAATATATTTGAAAGGGCTATGACATTGGAGTACAAAACTGAAGCAAGAGTGACTAAGAACACAACTGAACTAGAATATTTTTAAATGTGATTGAAGACTTTTTCAGTTATTAGGATGAGAAATAAGTTGAAGAAAGGGCACTGTTAGGAGAAGAAAGATTGCCTACAAAATCCACATTTGCTTGTTCCCTTTTTGCTGCAATTTAAATACATTTATGAAGGCATGCAATTGACTATTAAAATGGCAAACAGACCCCTTATATTAAACCCCTATGGTATCTGTGGATTCCAGTGGTTTGGTGAACCTTACCACTTGTCAAGCTTGCTGTGTATTTTATACAGGTAAAACAGAACGTACTTTATCTAAGAGAGTATATGAGTACAAGAATCACATTACCAAGAATATTAATGTACTATTCAAGCATACCTTACAGTATAAAGGCCCCTGTGCTTATACATTTACTGCTCCAGAAAAAGTACTGAAAACCCCCCAGGGTGATCAGTGGGAAACTACACTTGAATTCAAGGCGTTTTTAGGCAATTACAGTTGAATGCCTCAGTTTTCAATAAGGTTATGTACTTACCATAATAATAAATCTATGTTGTCTGCTTTAGTCCCCTTCTTCAAAGGATGGGTCTTCAGATCAGACCATGGATCTGACTTCGGCCACCCAAGACTTTGAATCCCAAAGCTCATGCTCTTCCCCCTACCCATAACTGTCGGCAAAGTTTAACAATCTCAGACTGAGTCTGCTAAACAGAAAAATATGCATATTGTAATAAAAACAGCAGCAGCAATAATGCTATAAAATATTACTCAATATACTATGAATGTTATAGAACTGATCTGGAGCTAAAAACTGATTTGAAGGGCCTTAGAATAAAGTTCAATCAATCAAGAAAAAGGAACAACAAGTTCCATAAACAGCCAGGAGAACAATGTGGGAGGAAAGCTGAGGAAGGACGGAAGCAGACAACACGGATCAATTATGACAAGTATATAAACTTCATATCTGATGTTTTCTCTTCCGTCCATTCCTGCATGTAAGGGACAGAGTCCTCAGCTAATATAAACCTTGGGTGAATTCATGGAAGGATGTTCCAGAGGATGGCTGAATCAAAGACTACCTTGCCCGTCTCTGGAAAGTCAATCCAATTTATAAAGGATATGAAGGTATGAATGTTGAATCGTGGCTGCAGCACAAATGTCATCAACAGATGCTCCAGAAAAGAAGGCCATAGAGGCTGCCACACACCTATTAGAGTGACCTTTGACAAGCTTTGTTAAAGGGAAACCTTATGCAAGAGGAAGCCATGGTGGTGCAGCGGTAGCATTGTTGCCTCACAGCAAGAGGTTCTCCTGTTCGATTCTCGGCTGGAGCGCCTTCTGTGTGGAGTCTGCATGTCCTCCCCGCGGTCAAGTGGTGTTCGAAAGGCATGTGTGAATGGGCGTGCCTTCGTTGAAGGTTGGGTGTCGGGCTGGCATCTCGGCACCGTAAAAATCTACTGCCAATCATTAGCGGACTGGAGTTCTGCTGTGGCAACCCCTAACCGGGAAAAAACAAAAGAACAACATGAGTTATGCAAGCAGAAAGCAAACTGAATAAAGTGACTCAGGAAACTCTAACCCAATTTGTTGAAAATGACAAAAAGTTAATCAGACTTTCTGAAAGATTTTGAACGGTGAATGCAAAATCAAAGCTGCCTATGAACATCCAATAAAAACTCCTTTGCTAGAAAATTTCAAAAGGAAAACTGGCAAATTAAGGTTTTGATTTAAGTTTGTTGTAGTAGCAGTCTTCGGTAAAAAGGAAGGAATGGTTCAAAGGGAAACTCTGTCCTTATGAAAAATAAAGTATGAAGGTTTAAATGAAAGGGCCTAGACTACTGATTTGCTCTTTGCTGAAGTAACTGCCACTAAAATCAAAATTTTCATTGTAAGACACTGATGTTCCACCTTGGCTGTAGGTTCAAACTTTGGTTGAGTCTGTGCTTGAACTAAAACAGCAATGTCCCAAGGAACAATCTCCAAGAGGAGGCCCGAGAAGAAAAGCACCCTTCAGCAGAAAGGCCTTAGATAATCTGAGAGAAGTAATAGGGGACTTACTGTCTCCAAAATGGAAACTGGAAATAGCTGATAATTGGACTTTGACAGTGGAAAAGCTGGCACCATTCTGAAAAAGACAGGCTAGAAAGTCTAAGACAACTGGAAATGATGCCAGAAAATCATCTAAATTTCTTTCCATAGCTCAAACACAGAAAATTTTCCATTTGCTTTTGTAAATCTTCTTAGCAGATGGTCTCTGGGAGGAAGTAAGAATATGTACAACTTGGGAAGAAAGCCTGGATTGACTAGCTATCATTCGAAGTTGACAGAATGAGTGGTTAACTTTAGGGCTTAAATGTCCAAAAAAAGGCAGGCATGAGAAATGAGATGTGGACTGGGGTCAAGTACCCATGCAGGTTGTTTGTAAGTAGGGGAAACAAACTTGTCAAGGCCAAAAGGTAGGCAATGAGGATTACTGTGACCCTCCTCTTCAGTGCTTTCTGAAGAAATTTTGGGGTGAGAGGTGTTGGAGCAAAGGCACAGAGAAGACTGGGGGGGCCAAGCGTGAATCAGTGTGTCCCTTGGTAAAATCACCCTTCAGAGGGGGAGGGGGGGTCAGGGCAAAAAAACTTCTGCATTTATTTTGGTGAGAAGCAAAAAGACTGCAGCATGGCTGGCCCCAGCAGCAAAAAATCTGCTCTAACACCTTTTGATTCAGAAACCACTCATGGCATAGGAGGTGAAAGAAATCACCCATTGGCAAACTCTCATGACTTCTTGGCATAACAGATAACATTGGATTACCTCTTGCTTACTGATGTACCAGACTACAGACATATCTTCAGTCTGGACAGATATCAGTCCTTGAGGGAGGGAGTCCTGAAAGGTTTGCAATGCTACAAGGACTGCCCTCATCTCCAGAATGTTGATATGGTGTTGGGCATTGGAAGGGGTCCATGTGCCTTGGACGTTTTTTTTCTGTAGTACCCCCCCACCCCACAACAGGGAAGTGTCCATGGTCACAGAGGCTTTGAGATGGGAAAAGACAAATCAGCAATCTTGCAACACCATAGGGAATTCAAGCCACAGCAGATGCGAGTACTGCAACAGTCTGTAAGACATATTGGGAAATTCCTTGATTGCCGCTAGATAGAACACTGCACTGCTAAGGTCCAATGTAGTACTCTCTTGTGATAGCTGGCAAGAGAGACTAAGGTAATGAAGACTGTCAACAAACCCAGTAAGCGAAGGAACATTCTTGCCATTGATTGGTATGATGAAAGGACAATTTGAACACAATTGTGAATTGCTGATGACCTGCTTTGTTGATGTTTTGCTCTCTGAAAGATTGTGCGCAACTGTGACCCAAATGAACTTGCACAGGACAAAAGTTTGACTTTTCCAGACTGATTGCAATTCCCAGCATTGAACAAGTTTGGAGCAAGGAGTCTCGCTCTCTCTCTCTCTCTCTCTCAGATAAGTAGATTCCTGGTAGGGGCAGAAATGAAACAGTCATACAGATACGGGAACACTCAGAACCCTCTGCAGTATGAGATACACTGCTTACCACTGACATGCATTTGGTGAACATCCTGGGGGGGGGGGGGGACTGTGATGAAGCCAAAAGGCAGGGCTCTGAACTGGAAATGACTGGCTCCCAGCTGGAAGTGGAGATACCTTCTGGACCACCTGTCCATTTTTGATATGGTAGTACATATCCTGAAGGACTATGAAGCACATCCAATCATTCACTCTCAGAAGTGGGAGAAGGGACTGAACTGTGACCATCCAAGAACTTTGATTGCTTGACATATTGATTGAAATGGCTGCAATCCAAGACTGATCTGAGGTCCCTGATCGTTTTTTTTTTTTTTGGCACTATAGAATCTTGAGCAAGTTTCAAATCCTTGTTGGTCTGGTGGGTCATTTTGGATGACTTTACTTTTTTTTTTTTTTTTTTTTTTTTTAAAACCAGTTTTTGCACTTCCTTTTGGGCTGCTTGCCTGAGTAGGCAGTATGGGAAACCTTCAGGACTGCTGATAAGGTTGCTTGGTGAAGGGACCTTTGAAGCCTTGGTTCTGATGATCACTCTGCCTCGTGGGTGATGTCCACTGTTAGAACATTGGGGGGGGGGGGGAGTTGTCCTCAGGACCATGAGTAGAAAGCCCTTGGAATTTCTGGAACCATATTTTTTTTCCTACTTTGTGGTTCCTAGAGAAATACTGCATTTAGACTGTGGAAAGAGAATTTTTATCATACTCACTTCTAGTTACTGTGTCTAACTTTGGGCCCAACAAGTGCTGTGCCATCAAATGGGACATTAAAAAAGGACATCTTGAAATGCTCTTCAAAGTCACAAGTGCATCTAGTCAGTTCTCTTAATGGTGCTGCTGCTCCTGAAGTGCCTTCTGTAGTGCTAGAGATAAGATGCACCAAGACATTTGACAAAAGTTGAAGTGTGGCTAACAGTCCAAGGTTTTTTTTTTTGTTTTATACAGATGCAGACTCAGAAAGGGACTTGGAAGATTTCTTTGTTTTAATCCCTCTGAAATCTAATAACATTTGCCAAGTATTTCAGAGCCCTAAGAGTGAAGGTAGTGGAAGCATATCCCCAGGTTTCAACCTGCTAGTGTCCTAGATTCCCTGGTTATTGGGAAGAACAGAGAAGGTTTTCTTTGCAAGCTCTTTCCTGGTGGCCACTGCCACTACCATGGATCCACGGCAAGCCCCTTACTCCAATGCTGGTAATCTTTAGAGTAACTGGTTGTTATATCTGGTCCCTTCCATGCCTGCTTACAGATGAGGTCTATTTTCTCATCTGAGAGAGGAACCATCCAAGATGAAGCCGAACCAGAGCTGACGGCCTCAAGAAAAAGTCTCCTCCTGGGAAGGGGATTCAGAAGACCACCCACCCTACTGTCTGAAACTTCTCAGAATGAGACGTCCTCAAGGTGGGATCTGGGGACCACTCCCCATCATCAAAATTTGTGTCCTCTACAAGTAACGCCTGTGGTGTGTTTATGTTTCCAAGGAGCTTCCTTGGTGGGAAGCTCTGGAGAAGACTCTGGGACTTTTAAGTTACCTATGAGGATGGGCTCAAAGCTCTTTGGGTACGTCTGTCCCATTAGCACCAAATGAGAAGGATCTACATCTAGGGGTGTTTTCTGGGGGAGAGGTGGACAGCTGAGCTGTGGAGAGAAGTCAGCGCCTCAATCTCAACAGCTTTGAAAGTCAATGCCAAGGGAGATCCAGAGATCTGAATAGTGGGCAAACCCCTGAGCTCAACCCAGCTTAGATCGGAAGCTGAAATCAACGTCAAGCTGTCCAGTACCGGGGCACCAAATGGAAGGGATGGCTCTGAAACACTCAGAATCAAACTTTTCCACCCCAGATTCAGAGCTGAAGTTTCGCTGACAACATCAGAGCTGTACAGGTCAGAGATTCTGCTGGAGTAGAAGACAGCCATATCTTTGGGTCAGAGGACAAAAAATTCTGAGTGGTGTTCAGATCCATAACTCTTGATTCCAAGAAATGGATATGATAGGCAAATACTGGATGAGCAGAAGGGGCATAACTCTTGGGTCCAGCAGGGGCTGGAGCTAGGAGGACCCCAGACTAAATCTGGGTCCAGAAAAATTTCCTCATCATGCGGTTCACATCAGCTTTGGAGAGGTTCCTGTTTTAATGAACTAACCCGCATGGATGACGCAGTGGCTAATCCTTTCTTGCATACAAGGAGATTGGAACTGAGCAAAGACCGGCTCCACAGAAAACTGTGGCTTTGGGAGAGGGAGAGTTTTAGATCCAATGAGGATAGTCTCCAAAAGAGAGAGTCACATACGAGGTTTTACACTATTTTAAAGCTACAGCGGGGGATGTCAAAGAGGAAGACGAATGGTCCAGAGAGCATTTCCTGGATTTCTTAGATATATCTTTGGAGGATTTGTCTGTAGCCTTTTTTGAGGAAGGAGAAACTCCAGTAGCAATTTGTTGAGTCTTGGACTTTTCTCCAAAAAAGGCAGGGAGAAGTCCCTTTAAGATTAATTTAATTTTTCTTTCTACAACTGCCCAGGTACCAAAGGCTGTGCAAATATACTGATCCAAATAGGAAGCTGTAATGCACTAAATACACTGAGTGCATGTCCAACTTTGGTATCTTATGCCCAAAGGCAATCGATTTTTTCAGACATTTTAAGAGTCACAGAAAAGGTACTAAAATATGATAATTTAGTAGAAAAGAAAAATGTGTGTGTATGCAAGATGTATATAGTTTTTTTTTTTTTGGAGAGATAGCACTGAAGTGGAAGGAAATTGGAATACAAGAAAGTGTAGACAAAACTTTTTGAAATTTACAGATACAGATTAACTGGAAAAGTGAAGATAGGGTATAAGATATCAGGTACTACAGAGAAAGACATTGAATCAAAATATTCTTACAAATATTTTTCACAATCTTCCACGCATGCCTGATGATCAAGAAGATCCACATCTGTCTTGAATGAGTGGCAAATGAGATTTGAGGTAACGTTGGACTTTGCAGGAGGTTATGGGTAAGGGAAGAAACCTGAGCTTGGGATTCAATGTCTTGAGTGGCTGAAGTTCAATATATGGTCAGATCTGAAGAACCACCTGTTGAGGAATGGACGTAAGAGACATCAGGTCATATCTTCATACCAGGTCCAACTAATTATTTAATATATAGACACAATAATATATAAACTCATTATTTAAATATTATCATGAATTTTAAATAATGTCTTCTAAATTGTGTTTTTGTTTTATTTTTACTGGTGATTTTTCATCATGTCATGTATAACAATGTTATTTAAATTGGTAGGGAGAGGAATGAATTGTTCTGAAGTCTACATAACAAGTGCATGAAAGTGCTAAACTGATAAATATTTGTGCATTATTTCTTTGGACATTGTGTTTTCCTTTTCTGGTACGCACCTATGAGGTTGCTAGTGATCCACTTTTCGGTGTGTTCAAACCCTGAACTCTGTGGAAGAGAAAGTCAGATCCTGTGATATAACAGCATATGTGGTTTATGGCTAAAAGCTGGGAGCTTGTCATATCACTAAAGCCAGTTTTGGTGAATGTGAATAAAATAAAGCAGATCTCCAAAACCACTTTTGCCTTCTTCTCCACTGTTGTGCAACCTCGGAGTTGGTATATATAATTTTGGGGGTTGGGGATGTTGACCCACATGAGACAGTGCAAGGGAGCTTGCCTGTATGCAAAAAAATGTTTAAATATTATGCTGAAGGTTATTTTGGCAAACTGCTTTCATTTTATTTGCATTCGACAAAACTGCCTTTGATGAATCACCATGAATCCTAAAAGCTAACCAGCTATAACACAGTTTGACAAAAGCCAATGCTACCTTACCATCACAAGATTAAATAATTTCCATTATTATTGGATAATTATATCAGTATTAAGACAGAGACCAGAGTACAAAACAAATATTTCTCAAGTAATGTCTAGACATGAACTGCAGGACAGAGTTTTCAGCTAACCAGGGTAGCCTCAACCAACAAACCTTTCAGAATGGCAGCTTCAAAGGATGCTGTGGTCCTAAAGACTGTAATGCTTAGCAAAGGTGTGCAGTGAAGACCAAGCAGCTGGAATCTCTTCAATGGGAAGATTACATAAGGCAGCAATGGACATAACCTGAGCCCTGACTGAGTGTGCTTTTGGTGGCAAGGCCAAATGACTGCCTGACAAATTATACCACATTATATGCAAATCTGATCTCCACTTAGCTAGTTTGACTTTTGCAATCTTTTGGCTCAGTCGAGCTTGGAAAAAATTGCTGAAAAGTTGCTCCTCCTTCCTGAAAACATGTGAGATCTGAATAAAATGTAATGATCTCTTAACATCCAAGCAAAAAAGTAGATACTCCCCTCTGTTGGGAGTATCTCTGAAAAAAGACAAGTACATGAATGCATTGGTTTGAATTATTTTGGTGGATACCTTAGACAAAGGATGGATTGGTCTTCAGATTTACTCTAGCAGGGGAAAAATGATGTATGGGTATCAAGAAGAAAGGGCATTTAATTCTGAGAAGTAATAGCTACCAGTAGTGCAGTCTTCCAAAAGACAAATTTTAATAGAAATGAACTTGCTGACTTGAATGGTAGTTTCGTTAAGCTCTCAGATACAAAATTGGGAACCCAAGATGGGTCAAGTGTCACTAAGGGGAGTCGACTGAGTAAAATTCCTATGACAAAACCCCTGCATGACCTGTATGGGACCAAGGAAGTAGTCAAAAATCCATCATGATAGAAGGAAATAGCTGCTAAATGCACTGAAAGAGAGGAATAACGGTCTCCTTTGTTGTAAAGTTCTGCTAAAAAGAATCACACTTTTTCCAGACATGCAGAAGCTGGTACAATTATTCGTATTCTGAACCCAACTGGAACATTTTTTCCACCTTCCTTTACAGCTCTTTCTAGTAAAAGGCTTCCGTGGAACTGCAATAAGTTCAATAACTGCAGGAGGGAACAAATTATTCCTGGCCATTAATGGAATTATAAAAACAAGCGGTTAAATGAAGTGAATGTATGTCTGGAAGAGGCTGCATGGAGAGGTGACACAGCAGTGATGGGCTCTGTAGAACAAGTGGAGATTGTTGTTCAGATGAGGCCACAGCAATGGGAACCATGTCTGATAGGGCTAGAAGGGGACTGTGAGAATGAAATGGGCAGGGCAATCCTTGACTTTGTGAAGAGATCTTGGTAACAGGGCGGGTGGAAGGAAAGACATACAGAAATCCTAGGGGTCAATCATCACTGCATGGCTGTCCTTGAGGAAATATGCTGAAGAAGTGACGGCATTTGGTGTTGAATGGTGAAACAAAGTTTCCCCCACTTCTTGAACATGCTGCATGCTACTTTGTTGCTGAGAGACCATTTGTGAGCCAGAAAAATTTGTCCAGCTCAGTTTATCAGCTATTACCTTGGAAGACCCATGTATGTGTGATGCTATCAGAAAGTGTTGCGTTGACACAGTCCACTCCCATCCTCTCAATGCTTCTCTGTATAGGGGGCTAGTAAAGAGTCCCTCCTTGTTTGCTTATGTACCATAGTACTGGCATGTGGTTGGTATGTATGGAAACTGTACCTTGAAGGAGGGAGTCCTGAAATACCTGCAACGCTACAAGGACTGCCCTTACCTCAAGCACAATGATATGCAGTAAGGTCTATTCTGGGGTCCACAAACCTTAAGCAATCTTGTCTTAGTGCTCCCCCCAAGAGCTGACATGTCAGTGGTTACTGCTGCACACAAGTCGTCTGATGAATGGTACACCAAGGGTCAATCCATCAGCTCAAACTTCTGAAACTCTGAGTCATTTTGATCTTATAATCCACTGGTTGCCATGAGTGATTCCACTGTGCTCAGAAAATACGCTGCAAAATTCTCATGTTGAGGCTGGCATGTGGGACCCTCTGGATGGAAGCAGCCATCAGGCCAAACACCTTGAGTACCTCTGTGGCTGATGGATGCATTTCCTACAGCAAGCATTTGACTCCCAAATTAACTGAGAAAATCCTGTCTTGAGGTCGTGCAATCAATTGCTTTAGTGTGTCTAGCCGAAAACCTGTAAATATCAAATCCTGGAAAAGTTCTAGTTAACATACGACCACAATCACCATGATCCTCAAAGACAAGGAGGTCTAAAAGCAAGTACTGTCTTTCTAGGAGAAGCTTTCCTATAGTGTAGACCCAATCTTCAGAGTATGGGAAGGTAACACACACTCCCAAAAATCACACGTGCTGCAACAGGTGCCATGATTTTAGTAAACACCAGAGGGGCTGTGGTGAATCTGAATGGCAAGGGCCAAAAATTGATAGTGACTGGTTCCTACCTTAAAACGAAGTAATCTTGATGCTTTTGCTATTTTTATGTGCAAACACAGACTATAAAGATTTAGAGAGGACATCCGGTCCCCTGACGGTAGACACAGCAGCATGGGCTGCACCAAGACCATCCTAAACGATTCCACCTTTATGAACAGATTAAGCCAGCTTACAGACAGCATCAGCCTAAAGTCCTTTTTTTTTTTGGGGGGGGGGGGGGCACTAGAAGTAATCTGTACTAAAAAAAAAAAAAAAAAAAAAAAAGGGTCATAGGGACTAAACCTCAAGAAGGATCCCATAAAGCCATGGTTACTGGGGCCACCTCTGCCCCTCGGGTGCTGGCTGGACTGGAAGTCCCCTCTACTAAAGCACTCTATTAGGTTTCCTGGGGAGGGGTTTGGCTATGTCAAGTTCCAACCATACTTTGTTGAAAACAATGTATACTAGTTAGTAGAGCATGGGCACTAACTCATGCTGTACGGGGGGGGGGGGGTCACTACAGTCCACAGATCCCCTCTGACTCAATACTTCTAATATTTCAATAAAGGGCACATCCTCTGGATGGAATGCGTGGGAGCCCTCCATCAAAATCTGCAATCAGAGTGGAATACAGCAAAGGAAAGAGTCCATGTGCTTCCTCTTAAACTCCCTCTTTTTGGGAGGGGGCTAGGAAGAATGGCAACCATCTCAACTCTGCTGGGAATAGTACTCTAGACCTCAACAGAATAGGCATTAGGGAGTCTTAAGTGATGATCAGCATAAGGTCTCAGCCTCTATGGTGGCTCAGGGTTAAACTGGTAATGTGTTATTATGGGAAAATAAAAGATTTGCTGGACCACCCTCTGTGCAATCAAAGCTACTGAAATACTTAGGGCCAGATTAGACAATCACTGATGCCCAAGTCTATGCCAATACTTGAATGCAGATGCCAACCGTCAGAGCTGAAGCTAAGACTGGAACCTTCATCCTTGAGCAGTTGAATGCAGAGTGATCTGATACAGAGAACAGCAATGGAGCTGCTGATATTGTGATAAGTGCCAAAGGTGCTTTGGCACAGAGCATCTGGTACCTAGTTTCATCTGTTCTTGACATTAGCATAAAGGAGGGTGCCTGTCCAGAAGGGCTAGAGTCTTTCCACACTGGGGGTTCCCAAAATAGCAGTCAGTATCAATCCCATTTGTTGCTAAAGCAAAAACCTAATCTCGAGAAGGAAAATATTTTTGTGTTGTCTGTGGGACTGCTCAGCCAATGGGGTAAGCAGTGTTGGGACCATGAGGACAGAATATTGACACTGGACCTTGATCAAAGCAGACCTCATCTACTCCCAATCAACACAAATAAGGAGCCATGGAGACCTGTAGGAGGAATCAGAAGGTGCTCTCTGGAAAGCAACAGTCTAGAGAGTTCTTTTTCAGAAGAGAAACTAACTGCACTTCTTCTCAAAGAGTCAGTGGTGTCAAATTATTCTTGAAGAGAAGATGCTGAATTCACTGGTCTGACTACAGAAAATCTTTCCCTCACAGGCACTTTGGGGTACACGAGCTTCTCTAAAACAAACTCCTCCTCATCTCTTCTCCTCCTCAGAACTGGTTAAAGTGTCCTTTTCCTGGGAGGAGGATGGTCCCAGTCAGTGCTGTGTCTGGCAGAATACCTCCCTTCACTGCAAGTCCATTTTTTTCTCATCAGCCAGGGTTCTGACACTAAATTTCCTACAAATAGGACAGTACTTTCCAAATGAGAGGCATCGAGGAAACTACACAAACAGTGAGGGTCCCGTGGGGGGATTTTGTGCCCACAATGTTTATACTTCTTGAACCCTGGTTTAGACTTTGTCCCTAGCAAATAGAACTGTTTTCTAATGCAGTTACAGAGCCACAGCAATTAGTTAAGTAAACCTGTGCTAAAGCTAGCAACTAAACAGTTGGATACAAGACAAGGAGTCTGAAAGGTAGACAAAGGAAAGGCCCATGGTCTAACACATTGACAAGGGAAGTGGGCTGAAAACTCTCCCTTAACTGCTGTAGCTGATTGAAGATGTCTTTGCAGCTTGGTAGAGTTCACTACCACCACTCCTGCAATTCCAGGGTCCACGCAGGACCCAAAAAATACACAAGATGCTAAAAGCTCATAGTCACATGACTACAGGAAGAGGTCTTACAATCCAGAATAACTCTACATGCAGCTTTCACTGATGAACTGTATACCAAAATTCAAGAGAAAGAACTGTATTACTTAATCCAGCTCAAGCACCTCAAAACAAGCACTCTGGTACATAATACTGTACTACATACAGCTGGCACACTGTTGACAGCTTTACAATTCAATATGCTTGCTTAAAAATGATAGGATTTGCGCATACTACAGTTATAGCAAACATCTATATCTGACTGTGGAAAAAGCATCCTCTTGTGCAGACACAATGCATGAACGTTTTACACTAGTACTACACCAAAACATTCAACATAAAATATTAACTGCACGTTTATTTTTGCAAAGTACACAAACACCGAGCAAGTGCCAGTATAGAATCTTGCAGTAATTATTCATCAATTAATTAACTCTTTGTTAAGTACTTAGCATGCGTGTTACACAATAAACCTATTTTTAATGGGCAAGGAAATGCCACCAATTAAGGGAAAAAATGAATAATCATTTCATAGCTATGGTTTGAAAGGTTACTTTAGCATTTACTTACAGCTGTCCCTGAACTCGATGCTTGCTGGCAGAGTCAGTTCAGGCCCCTGAGTATCCGGAGATCTAAAAGAAAAAAACTTCTTTTCAATACAGACATCCAAAAAAGTACAGTTAATACCACTATCAACTGATGTTGCTCTTTCCAGAGGCTTCAGTTGTGAGCATCTGTACATTTTTTCTTTCAAAAAAGTTTTGTCCTGTCCTTCCAGTATCCTCAGAGAACTCAGCATTGGAGTACTAAACACTTAATGTTGTGTCAACGTTTTACCATGCTAACCATTCTTTTATCATCCAGCACCTGTGCTAACAAGCAGCAGTATGCATCGCACTGTATTATTAATGAACATCCCAAAGATTTCTATGGTGATCAAGCAATATCATGCTTTTTTTTCCTGCTATTCTGCACCTGCTGAGGAAGATGGCTCAGGTATCACAATGCAGGCCAATGTGTGGATATCAAAGCATAAACAGATGTCACAGGAAGAAAAAAGGAATGTTTGCCTCAGTCAGCTCTACTTGCAAGTTAGACAGCTATCCCCAAACAATCTGAGGAAGTCTGATAAAATCTCAAAGGAAAGAAACACAGTTTTGAAGTGTAAGACACCCCCTATGGTAAACTGTCACAATTATGTAACTAAACCTTCCAAGCCCTGCTCAACTGCCAGCAGTTTGTTGCTTAAGCCAAGCATGCCTTCTACGTAGAGACCCAGTGAGAACAGCCCTGCAAGATGCCTCTAATGAATCAAAACAACATTGCAAAGCAGGTTTTCCAACTTGTTCAGCAGAATGCATTAAATCCTGTAATTCTTTATTTTCAGCACAGTCAGGAATCAACATAATTTTCTGTTTAAGCAATCCAATAATATGCTGCTGATACTTTAACATATGAAACTGACAGTTTAAGTCCTTAATGGCCAAAGTTGCAGAAGTGTAAACCTTCGTACCCAATCTGTCCAGGGCCCTGGAATGTCTATCAGAGGGGGTAGGGCTTTTGGCAGTAGTAGCCTTAATGCCTTTGGGTCCTTGTGAAATGGTCTAAGGATCCGCAGTAGGATTCTTAGAGAAGAACTTGTGAGAGTCAGGTACTCT